>NC_061113.1:92312900-92473836 GCF_002878395.1 Capsicum annuum
ATATCTCACTTCCATTGTTGATTTGTGGGAGTGCAAAGTTTGAAGTAACATTCACTTAAGCTTTAATAAATCATTTCAATGGAGATTATGGGTATATCTTTGCTTATTTATATTATGTGTAGCTAGATCTTCCTCTTGAGGTTATGTGTGAATAGGGGTTAAAGTGTGTGTTGATTGTTATTGTTAGCCTCTATTTGGCAGTTCATACCTAACTTGGTTGGGATTTATGGGTGAAAGCCCCAAATACCCACATGGGTTTGATGAGTGAAAGATCCAAACTCTAGAAAGCTCAAGGCCATCTTTGAAAGAAGGGTTTTGGGTGAACTTTAGGAATCCACATCATCCTTGAAAGAGGGATGGGGGAGACCAAAACAATGATAGATAATTATGTGTGTAGTTTGCTAAATTTTCACTATCTTAGACATAAGGGTGATTGTAAAGATAACTATACCATGGGTATCATCCTAGAAATAGGGATGCCTAAATTGAGGTTTGGTTACCAAATGTTGAACACATGCGTTAGGTATTTGAAAGAATTAATGGGTGAAAGTTTAATGTTTTTTTGAAAGACTAGCATCAAAATCTATAATCGAACCTACCCATATTTGATTTACTGAATTGATGTTGATTAGTTACACCCACATGTCATTCCCTTAGTAATGCATAATCCCAAGATCCGTGCCTAATTGTTAAAACTCTAATTATTCGTTGCCCCGAATTTATACTAAAAAGACAAAAAGAAGCATTAGGGTAGACTCCTATCTCTCCTATTTTTATCTTCTTATACTGTTGGTTGAATTTAACTTCTTAAATTGACGTGTAAGTTGAGCGTTGTAAAAAATGGCGCCATTGTTGGGGAACAATTTGGTGTATTAAGTTAGTTTGGAATTTTAGCTTAATTGTTTGAATTCACGCTTGTATATATTTTTTGTGATTTTCTTTTGTAGATATATTTTTATTTTATTTTACTTTTCTCTATGACATTTTCCGACGAGTATGATGTCGATAGTTGGGAATCCTATCGTGATAACCCATGTCTAATATTTGATGAACCACACTTTAGGAAAGATGGTAACTATGTTTTTTGGAGAGAGATGGATCCACTATCTCAATCTTATAGTGACTATAAATGTTCTCTATGTAATGGTCGAGAAGGACATTGGGATGAGTGTCCAAATGCCCCTCCCCCCATTATGCTAATCGGGTTGCTAGTTTTCTTATTAGCTTGATAGGGCCTATGATGAGAATAAGGAAGAGCAGCATACCGAGTCCAATAGCTTTGACAAATTGCTACTAACTACTTTGTATCGGATAGATCCAATGGGGGAGAGTATACAAGACATACATCAAGAGGCATTAGGATGGAAAAGAGTCAGGACGGAGGAAATGGGCAAAGAAGAAAATCTTGAAACAACCACTACCTTGCCCATTTCCCAAAAGGTGGTTCATCATTAAGAGAAACTAAGCTCTGATGATAATCTTGTTAGCGAAGACTCCTCGGTGACTTACCAATCAACCAAATTGTATGAGGAAGAAGAAAACAAAATAAAAGAAATAATACTAGAGTTAAAAGAATAATCAAGGCACATCTCTTATGAAGACTCTAGTTCATATCGGGGTGAAAGTGTTACGAAAGAGAAAATTTTGGAGTTAGGGTTGTTTACACCTCATTCAAACTACTTTTCAACATTGTGCTTAGACTATGTGATAAGAATCCATCTACCTAGGCCAATGGGGAATTGTAAAGAAAAAGAGTACAATGTCTACATTTTGGGATTTGACACTCCAAAAGAGCACATGGAAAGCCACCATCAATGGCCAAGGACTTGGCCTTACGATGTGCAACTAGTGGCCTATTGATGTCGTCACCTTTTCCCAAGGAGCCAAACAAAAAATTTGATATGAAATTGGGTAAAAGGTTCAAGTCTTCAAAATGGCGAGATCAAAGCTTGTTTGCCATCCCCTCACATCTTCCAAGTTTCATCTTAGAAGATTTGAATTTTTTATCCCTTTGCTGTTTATTGCATATTGAATGAAAGTTGGGACGGCAATTCAAAACTTCTAAGTAGAAGCATAAAAAGAAGTGGTGAAGGCATCGTGCTAAGATATTAAACAAAGCGCTCGATGGGAGTCACCCCGTCATGCCTTGAAAGGTTCTAAGCCTCAACAATAGGATATTTTGATGACGCCAGGTTCATGACCGTATAATAAAACACCACTACTATACAGATTTTCATAAGACTAAGTCACTCTGTGAAAGGGGTATCTACCTTGACAAAGTGGAGGAGAAGCTCACAACATTCCATGTCTGACTAAATACTACCGGGTGGATGTGCTTTGCCTTGGACCCCTGCTATGTAAATGAGCATTGGGTATGTGAGTTCTACGTGAACCTTAGCGTAGTTTCTCTCACAAACCCAATGATGACAATTTAGGGAAAGAAAGTGAATTTCAGAGCAGAGTGGATTAATGAGGTATATGGGCTGCCAAATACGGACATGGAGTAGTTCCAGGCAAGAGCATGTGAGCCAGGGACCTAGATGGCAAACATTTTATGTCCTACAAAAGTAGTTCTCTGATCCATTATTAATAGAAATATTTTAATGAACGACTTTATAACAAAGGTTAGGCTTCAGCTAAACATCATATGCAGTCGAGTATCGCCATGCACCAATATGACCATTATCATAGATTTATGAGCTCGGATGGTGGCTTGCATCTTATTTGGAATCCTTTTTAATGTGGGCAAGATGTTCTTCAGAGTTGAGGTATTTCACAAATCATGAAGGTACGCATCTTCTTATCCCTTCCCTTATTACTGTGCTTTGCAAGAGGGAAAAAATGGCGGAGTATGCTGCAGATACTTGGGTGCACCCAGGTCCCCACATCTTTCTACTCAAATTAAGGGGTGAGGGTGCCCCAGGTTAGAACAAGAAAATAAAGATGGACTCTGACAAATCAGCCCAACAGTACATAATTCTTGTATATCTTCGTTAGCCAACCCCCTCGATGACATCTTAGGTCAGATAAGGGAGGTTAGGGAGATAGTGTCTAGATTGCCTTAGGGAGTAGGAGAACTATCCATCGCTCACCACTCTTATGTGACTCGATATGATTATGACATATACTGTGAGGAGCAAAAGAAGAAGGGAGCCACTATTTTCGGATTAGAGAGAGCCTACTCAGCCTTAGTAGGATCACACAGGGACCTCAAGGAGTTATATATGAAGATGGTGAAAAGAGATGAGAAAAGTGATAAATTCTTCAAAAAGCTGTGGAAGGGGGTAAAGGGCATTTTTAAGGTGGTCAAACCCAATGATAGGCCACCTTCACCTAAGATGGACAGTGAGGATGAGGCCCCTGATAATTGGTCTGCCGATGAGGCTGATGGTGATGGTGCAGAGTTGGCAGGAGAGAGCAGCTCTTGATACAGATTCAAGGAGGCCCCTCTTACTCTTGCTTTATTGTACATGCAGTGAGGAGACTGCATTCCTTTTTAGTTAGGGGTGCCCCCAGATTTGTATTGTTATGATGTTGTGTTGATGAATATTTCATTTTATGTTATTGTTTTGGGATAACACCTTGGATATTATTTGGTTTTATTTTTGGGATACTATAGTTTTGGGCACTCTGATAGTGCCCACGTTTTATGGATTATCATGTGATTTTAGTTTTAGTTTTTCTTCTTACTATAGTTCTTTATTGACTTTTGATAATACATGACTAGCTTTGCCCTAAGATTGAGTGATGACATTCTTAAGGGTAAAGCATCGGGATTGGCTTAGAGACATAGATGCAGGGGAATTTTGAGTACCCATAGCATTGTTGATTTAGATTACGTTATACACCATTGGTGATGTCTGAGTAGCCATATTGGTGGTTTGAATATTTGGAGCCAAAATATGAGGCTAAGGCTTTGGTTGTTGCCATAGTTTAGCAAAATTATGTTTGGTGATAATGTAAAATGAACAACACCCCCCCCACCCCGTCCAAAATTTTTCAAAAAAAAATCAAGGGCATGGACATGTGCAATTTTGTAACAAAACTTTTTCTCTTTTTGTGGTTCCATAAATTTTTGACTTGTGAATAGAAATAGATACTCAAAAATTATCTCTAGCGCCAGGGACTTTTGAGCTCCCTTGGTGAGTTTTTGCATGCCATGTGTGGTGAACTCTTTGCATCTATCTCTTGTATACTTATGTTATCTAGAACTTGCCCCATTAGTCTTTGAAAGCTAATTTTGATTGTGTTTGGTTGGATAAATGATCTTAGGCCATCTTTGTGATTTTGGAAGCTACTTTATCCTAAAAATCCTGCACAAGCATGAATGTAATCCCTAGTTACCCACTTTGAGCCTTTGGACCTTTCTTTGGCAATTACATTACAAGCTGTGAACCATCCTTTTTATCCCTTTTTTGAACCATACCCTTCTTGAACTTGAAAATGCAACTTCAGGCTAAAAGCCTAGGTTGGGAGTGGTAAAGATTGATGGAAGTAAGTTTGAGACCACAAATTTGTAAGTGAAATGCCTAATGTGCTTTCGTATTGTAAGCAAATGACCAGTAAATAGAGAGGATCCAACAAAGGAATGAATTGCACGAAAGTGGAAAGAAAAAGAAATGAAAGAAATAGGTGAACAAAGAAAGCAAAAAGTAGGCATGATAGAAAAAGAAAACAAAGAAGAGTGGCCCATAGTCAAAAAAACAGATAGAATAGGGTGACGTGAATGTTCAAGGAAGGGTGTAGCCATGTTGTTCCCAAATGATATCGTACCCTAACCCAAAATATTATAAACTTAAAAAGTCCTTTGGGATCTCAAACCATGTACTTTCTTCTTAGTGGCGATCAAAAATAGGGGCAAGCCTATGGTATAACACTTGTTGCATGGAGATTTCTTATGAGAGGGGGAGAGTTTTGCACTTAAAATTCCTTGTTACATATTTGGTAGATCGGGATGTAGAATTCTCTTTCTTATGAGGTTGGCATGCAAACAAATTAAAGTTGGTTATTTTGCCACCTTTTGAGTGATGAGGTAATAGAGTATAGCTTAGTTTTGTCAAAAAGTGAGTCACTTCTAGAGCATTAGTTGTGGTTAATTCGATTGCTCTTTTAATTCTTATGTATCCTTTGTTAGTGCATCTTATGATGAGGGGAGCAGTAAAAAAATATCTTAGCCCATGTGCAATGAGCTAATTATGTTAGTGACTAAGGTTGAAGTCATCGTGATCTTTAAGGCATAAATTTTGGGCATAAATAATTGTGTCTCATGGTAAGAGGTAATGTTTCTTGAGGATAAGCGATAGCTTTAAGTTGAGGGTATTGATAAGTGGTGATTTTACCACCCATTCGCACTAAATATTCATGCACATTACCTTGTTTTGAATGAATAAATGAGACATAATTGTGATAAAATGCACTAATGTCCATTCTTTATAGGCATAGAGTTGAGAGGATAGAAAGATGTGGATTAGAGCTTAAAATGGTCAAAAAGGGAGAAAGACAGTATAGCTAAAGACTTGAAGTAGGAACTGGCCTCAGTTACCACAGTCGCGACAGTCAAGCAGAAGTCAAGCAACCGCAGTCGCGGAAGATATTTGCAGTCGCAGCTAGATCTGCACGATCATGGTTTAGCAGGAAATGCCAGACCAAGGGAAAATCTGGAAATGCATGTGGCTGATCCCAATTTTTTGGCAAAAAGAGACTCAAACCCTAAGTCATTCATAATATTTTATCTTTCCTAATTTTTAGGTTTAGCTCTTGAGTTCATAGCCTCCATGCTTGGAGAGGAAAATATTGTATAAATTTTGGGCGAAGTATACATTGGAGACCTTCTAAGAGGAGGAATAGCTCACTTCTATTATTGATTTGTGGGAGTACAAAGTTTGAAGTAACATTCACTTAAGCTTCAATAAATCATTTCAATGGAGATATGGGTATAACTTTGCTTATTTATCTTATGTGTAGCTAGATCTCCCTCTTGGGGTTATATGTGAATATGGTTTAAAGTGTGTGTGGGTTGCTATTGTTAGCCTCTATTTGGTAGTTCTTACTTATGGGTTTTATCATTGCTATGCCAACTTGGTTGGGATTTGTGGGTGAAAGCCCCAAATACCCACATGGGTTTGATGAGTGAAAGCTACAAACTCTAGAAAGCTCAAGGCCATCTTCAAAAAAAGGATTTTGGGTGAACTTTAGGAATCCACATCATCCTTGAAAGAGGGATGTGGAGACCAAAACAATGATAGACAATTATGTGTGTAGTTTGCTAAATTTTTACTATCTTAGATATAAGGGTGATTGTGAAGATCACTATACCATGGGTATCATCCTAGAAATAGGGATGCCTAAATTGAGGTTTGGTTGCCAAATATTGAACACATTCGTTAGGTAGTTGAAAGAATTAATGGGTGAAAGTTTAATGTGTTTTTGAAAGACTAGCATCAAAATCTATAACCAAACCTACCCATATTTGATTTACTAAATTGATGCTGATTAGTAACACCCACATGTCATTCCCTTAGTAATGCATAATTCGAAGATCTGTGCCTAATTGTTAAAACTCTAATTATTCATATCCCTAAATTTGTACTAAAAAAACAAAAATAAACATTAGTGTAGACTCTTATCTCCCATATTTTTATCTTCTTGTACTATTGATTTGAATTTAACTTGTATCTATTATTTCGAATTAACTTGATTGCCACTCATATTATTCCTTGTGGATTCGACCCCGACTCCAAAGTTGGGTTAATATATTGATGACGCCTACCTTGCACTAAAATTGATGTGTAAGTTGAGCGTTATCAAGGAGGCCCATTATACTAGATATTCCATTCTCTAGATGTGAGTAAGATGTACCATTATTTGAGACAACACTATTAGTAGGGTGGTATATGGCGAGATATAGTAGATTTTATGGCTCATTACCTATGTTGTCAGTGGGTGAAGGTCGAGCTTATAAGATCTGGTGGTTTGCTTTAAAGGTTATCCATTCTCGAGTGGAAGTGGGAATGAATCACCATGGACTTTGTGACTGGTTTGCATCGTACATCTCGTGGTTCTGGCAATATGTGGCTTATCATGGATCGATTGAGCAAGTCAGCTTATTTTTTTTTGATTTAGGTCTTATTCAGTGCTAAGAGGTTGGCCAGTATCTATATTCATGAGATTGTGAATCTGCAAGGTGTGCCGATGTCCATTATTTCAAATTGAGGTTCTGTGTTCACATATCACTTTTGGAAGACTTTTTAGGATGATTTGGGTACTCGAGTTAATCTTAGCACAATATTCACCCCGAGACTAAAAATCAATCAGAGTGGACTATTCAGGTTTTGGAGATTATGCTTCGTGCTTGTGTGATGGATTTTGGTGGCCAGTGGGAGAAACATTTGACTTTAGCAGCATTTGTATATAGTAAAAGCTACCATTCCAGTATTGATAGGCTCACTTTAAGGCATTGTATTGTAGGCATTGTCACTCACCAGTAGGTTGGTTTGATGTTTCACATGTGAGACCTCAAGGTACGGACTTACTTTTTGAGTCTTTGGACAGAGTCCGGATAATTTAGGATAGACTTAGAGCAGCTCAGAGTAGGCAGAAGTGCTATGCAGACTGTAGACTTCGTGCCTTGAGATTTAGTGTTGGTGATCATATTTTCCTATGAGTTTCACCCATGAAGGGTGTGATGAGGTTTAGGAAGAGGGGCAAGTTTACCCCCAGGTATATTAGTCCACTTGAGATTCTTTTAACCGTTGGTGATATGGTCTATGAGTTAGCTTTACCTCTAGATTTATCAATTATTCATCACGTTTTTCATATTTCTATGCTTTACTGTGACATTCCTGATGAGTCTCATGTCATCCATTGGGAGTTGGTTCAGTTAGATTCAGTGGTGACATCGACCTGTAGATGAGGCTACTTGGAAGGTTGAGTTTGATATGCATAGTTTCTATTCCCCATCTCTTCGTTTACTCAGGTATTTCTTTGCCTTAGTTCGAGGATGAACTAGATTCTTATTGGTGGATGATGTAACGACCAGAAAATTTAATGAAATATGTAAAATTTGTGATTTTGTATGATTTGACTATTTAAACCCTCCCCATAGTTGCATTGTGACATTACTAGGGTGTGGGGCTGACTAGCACAGTTTTCGATGTATTTTGTATGAAATTGTGATTTTTGGTGGCTTCAAGAGCCTTATTTTGGACTTATGTGGATATCTTATGATCCGTACAATGGATGGATGAATGCACTGTACCAGAAGCTTCAAAACATTAATTTTAGGCTAGATAGAACTCTGGTTCAGGTCTCGATGCACCCGATCTCATTTCATCTTGTTGGTCGAAAAGTTGAAAAATTAAAAATATGGGTGTGACACCCATATTTGGTCAAAATGACCTCGGATGAAAAATATGAATTTACCAATATGTACAAAATGTTAATTTTAGGGTGGTAGCATGTTTGGTTAATTTAACTGCTTTTAAATATCATTTTAACCCTCAATTTAGAAAATTTAGATTTTGGGTTTTTGGGGTCGACTCTGTGAAAATGATTTTTTTCGAAATTCTGATATCTCCATTTAGTCTAGAGCGGCGAATTTAGTATGATTTGCATAGTTAGTTTTCGGACTCCAAACGAATTTCGGGCACACTATCGGAGTCTGGGTTGGACTCAAAAAAACTGGTTTTTTTCAAATTAGGTGCAGTGTAAAATAGCCATTTCCCCTCTTTTTTTGCCCATTATATAACCTTGTCTCTTGAGAGTTAAATGCTAAAATAGTGTGAGCTTAATAGTGAAGCTTGTGGGCGCTTGGGAAATTAGATTAACATCTATTTCTTGATTCTATTACGGATTTAAGGTGAGATTTCATCCTTTTCTACTCGAATTCCTTGATTAATTTCTCCAAACCCCAAAATCTTAGAGCTTGATTTTAAACCCCAATTTCACTCCTTTTCATTTGAATAATGTTTTAATCTTATAATTACTAGTTTTTCATCAATCAAACCTTCAAAACAACTTCAATTTTTTATTTTAACACAGATTTCAAAGATTTTACATAATAAAGCTCAAAAATAGTTTTTCTTCGAGTTGAACCTCATTTTTGAATTGATTTGACTTGGGTTGTTGGTGACGTACAAGCTATACCTCCACTCTAAAGATGACATGGTCGCTGCCAAATATAGTAATATAACAAAAGCTGGGGTCGAATCCTAAGGAAATACATGGAATCGTGGATCTCGCATTTTGTAATCAACGGGCGGAATTTCACAAGTAAAAACTCAAAATCATAATTGAAATAATCAACCGAAATTAATACAACAGAATTCCAAGAATAAAATTGAATCTCGAAATCAAAATATATTTGTGAGTATCAAGAGTGCGTAACTTCTACTAAAAACACATAAGGTGTATTTATAGTTCATGAGGAAACCCTAAATCAAAGCCTGAACGAAATAGGAGAAAAAAGGGTCGGTGGCTACATGTGGTCACCATATGCGGCCTAGCCTTAGGCGTATGTGGTACATGGGGCTGATAGGATAGGCGCATGTAGTGACTGCATGTGCCCAAAACAAAATTTACTGCAAGTGAGCTCTTGGGATCTTTTACCTTTGACACATGCTTTTCCTACATGAGGTCGACATATGCTACATGTGGTCCGCATGTTGACTTAACATGTGCTGGAAGTTATTTGTCCAGTTCTTCTTCAATTCCCGCACATGTTTTGATCACGAATAATCGTGAAAGTATCCTGAACATCCATAATTGCTCCCATAAGTAGCCAAAAACACCTTTTTCATCTTTTTCACAAACTTAGTATCCCAAAACATGATTTCTCCAAAACATACCCAAAACGCATCATATCTAACAAAACAACCTCAGAAACTTGCATATTTTCCTCATTTTAAGCATAAAAAATGCTATATTTCTATAGCACATCAACACACTCAAAATTTGAAAAGAATGGACTTATTTTATTTTAAAGATCGTACAAGGGGTATAAAGACTAAAAGCCCCTATCCTTAAGTGAAAAACAAAAATTAGGTATTTTTAACACAGCAGTGTGGCACGCCAATATCGTGAAGGATAGTATTCGTTCCACACTGCTATCACAGAGGTTATCCTCTATGACACAGTAATATAGCAGACCCTAATTGCCTCGGGGTCCCAAAATGATCCCGAACCCCTTCCAAAAATTCCAAACTTTTCCAAATTATCCTTTTAACATCTCTTATATGGGGTCTCACATTATCCCCTCCTTAGGATCGTTCATCCCTAAATGATGAATTAGGAAACTTTTGGCATAAGAATAGCAAGAATGCACCAAGATCAAATGAAAAATTTGAAAAGTTTAAAGAGGGAAATGAAACTCATACCTTAAGCACTTTTATCCAACCCGCAGAACAAGAACGGGTACTTGGCCTTCATATCTTCCTTAACTTCCTAGGTAGGCTCTTCAACTATTTGATTTCTCCAAAGAACCTTTACCGAAGCTACATCCTTGGTCCTCAATCTATGAACTTTCCTATCTAATATCTTTATTGGTACTTTCTCAAAAGACAAGGAATTCATAATACCAAGATCCTCAATAGGAACTATCAAAGAAGGATCACCCACACACTTTTTCAGCATAGACACATGAAACATGGGATAAATCAAAGCTAAACTTGCAGGCAAATCTAACTTAAAAGCAGCATTCCCAATCCTTCTCAGAATCTAATATGGATCAACATAACAATTACTGACCATCCCCTTCTTCCCAAACCTCATAACTCTTTTCATAGGAAAAACCTTCAAGAACACCTAATCACTAACCTCAAATACCAACTCCCTTTGCCTCATATCTGCATTAATAAGACTTTTGACGACTTTGGGCAATCTTAAGTCTTTCTCTAATCACTTTCACCTTCTCTATGGCTTGGTGAACCAACTCAGAACCAAATAGCCTCGTCTCACCTACCTCAAACCACCACATAGGATACCTACATCTTCTACGACAGAGAGCCTCAAAAGAAGCTATTTGAATACTAAATGGTAACTATTAGTGTAAGCAAACTCAAGATAAGGCAAATGGTCAACCCAACTACTCTTAAAATCAATCACACAGGACCTGAACATATCCTCAAAAATCTAAATGCTACACTCCATTTGTCCATCTATTTGAGGGTGGAAAGCATTTCTAAGGTTCACCTGAGTACCCAAATTTTTCTGAAATGAATGCTAGAAGTAGGAAGAAAATTACATACCTTCATCTATAATGATGGACACAAGCGCTCCATGTAACTTAAATATCTCCTGAATGAACAACTTGGCAACATCCACTCCGAGTAGTTAGTCCTTACAGGCAAGAAGTAAGCAGACTTGGTCATTCTATCCAAAATGACCCAAATAGAATCATACTAATAGCGAGACTGCAGAAGACCCATAGCAAAATCCATATTCATCATCTCTTAACGTCTCGAATCTGGTACCCAAAATGCTACATGATGCTCATGACCCCGAAGGACCACAAGCTAACCCATGATTAATATCTGTACTTGTATATTGCATAATATGCTAAATAATATGGAAACATAAACTAAAAGGCCATAAGGTTCACATAACTGAAGTAAAACATAACATCTAAATGGGGTATGAAATACCTAAATAATTTGAAATAATTGTCTGAACATAATAGTCTGGAAAGCCTCTAACTGACTGAACTATCTGAGTAAGGAATTGATGGGATATGTCCCCAAATAACTCCAACTAATAAACTAATTAATGAGATAATAGGAAAATAATCATGTCCTCAAAGAATGAGGACTCATTTCTAACTTTGACTACTGATATCTGGAATCTACTGATGCTCTGGAGCTCACGTCTCTAAACCTATGGTATAAAACACCATAGCGCAAATGTGTCAATACTTTGAATGTACTGGTATGCATGTGAGGTAGGCTGAATGCATGGGGTTCATATGCATGAACAATACTGGCTAACTGACTAATATGAACATGAGAATATATGCATGTATACATAGTAACTATATCTGAAATCGTGATAACATGAGTATGCTGATGACTAACATAACTAATGACTGAATTCTGATAACTGATAACATGAGTGACTGTATCTGACAGTCCTGAATCTGATGGAACTAGTTGAATTTCATACTGTATCTGAGTTGACTATATCTGACAGTCGTGAATTCTAAAGAACTATCTGAGTTCTTTTACTGAAACTAATACTAAGACTGTGGAAGGTAGTCATCTAACCGACATGCCCCAAAGGATGCATTATAGATGAATTGGGGTCCAATCTGTGCCCTGATTGAAAGGGTGTCCATACCGCACCACTGGTAAGGACAATATATGAGTGACTCTAATATAATATATAACTCTAGTGAGAACAGTGGGAACCCTTATATAGTAGGTTAAGCTACCTCATCTACCCTCATATAGCAGGCTATGATATCTCAACCTATGCTGGCTACATAGTTCTGTAATGCAAGGATTTCTTCTAAGAATCATACCCTCATATAACAGGTGAGTTCCTATCATTGGGTTCACTCAGTGCTAATTTCTACTCCCATCTGAATAGACAATGAACATGATTTACTGAATTGAACATAGATTGAGTTACTGACTTCTGTTGACTGACAGAATAATATTGATATCTGGCAACTGACTGAGTTTATGAGATCATGGAGATTTCCTGAGTCATAAGACTGTCTGAAGTCTAAGGATCATAGCTTGACTAAGATCATCGTGGAAACATGACATGGTTCAAGGTACACAGCTAATATTTTGGATACAAGTACCCCCAGGACTCGATAGAAGGAAACTGACAAAGTATGACCTACTTTAACACATCACTAACTTCATAATCCATAATACATTTACTGAAGCATTTATCAAACATGTCATCTGCATAAACCTGTACATACATGGGGATTTTATGATATCATGGTAGTTGGGAATTTTCCTTCATCTAGGCATTTAATCAAACACATGGTAGACATAGTATATGTAAACAACATTATACAATAATTAAACATCATGATTCAATTCTAATTTCATCATTCAAGGGTTAATCATAGATTTACATGAATCTACATCTATACTAATCAAATCCACATAAAATTTATCCCCCAACATGGAATAGAATTCAATTATTCATTATCAATATGAACAAGAGCAGTCCAATCATGAAATTCATAAAGGAATTCCATAAACTTAAACTTTGAAAAAAGATTCTTGGGCTTCATAGATGAAAGGAGTCCATGAATGAACACTATGCATACCTGGGTTGAGTTTCTTAAAGTTCTTGAACTTGAAGAATTTGAATCTCTTAGTACTTGAAGAAGATTTGGATTTTGTTCTTGGAGATTAATGTTAGAGAGAAAACCCTAGTTTTATTATGGTAGAAAAATAAAGAATTTCTGAGCTTTGGTCGGATATAATTAAGTATATAAATGGGTGGTAAAAGACAAAAAAAAAAACCCTTTTAAAATGGCTTTAATTTTATGAATTGGGACCTGTGATGGTCCATCGCTAGGGCGATTGTCCATCGTTTCGACCATCGTACGTGGACCAAGAAAAGGGCTTACTGCCTAAGTTGCAACGGCCTGGGCGATGATCCATCGTAAGTTCAATGGTCCATCAACCGGCCAGTCGCACCTCGTCCAGAAGGTGGCCTCTCTATTTCCTTTGCGACGGTCTGAGCGATGGTCCATCGGCCTCACCATCTCACCTGGGCAGTTTTACTGCCTTATGTAATTTGGTCATAACTGTCTCCTCTAATGTCAGATTTTCATGAAATTGGTATTGTTGGAAAGCTAATTCAATTTCCCATATGACAAAAGGTGAAATTTTGAAAAATACGATATGTAAAAAAGTAGACTCATCTTTTAAAGTTAGTTTCTAACATTCTTGAGATGATTTCAAGCTAGGAAAAAGTACGATATCTCCTCCTTGATAACATTCATCCTCGAATGAGACTGAGAGTGAGAGAAGAAGATAACCTATGTACATACTAAACATGAATAACTGGAACATGATCTCATGACTGATATAGCTGATAACTGAATATATCATACTGAACATGTATATTTGATGCATGTGTAATTGATTCATGAATGCATGATTGGGTGTTCTAATGAACTAAGTTTCTCATAATGAGAATGCATGTCTGAGGCATAATTGGATAACTTAACCGATACATCAATGCATGACTGAATATGCAATAGTACTTGACACCAAGTCTGTGATGAACATTGAACATGTAACTGAGTAAGCTTAAGGAGAACTATTACCTTGAGCTTGATCTGAGTTGGCAGAGAAGAGGTGAGGATACTTGGTTTGCATATCTGCTTCTGCTCCCCAAGTAGCTCCTCGACGGACTAATTTTTCCAAAGAACCTTAACTAGAGGGACTTCTTTGTTTCTTAATCTTCGAGTCTGATAGTCTAGGATTTCAACTAGAATCTCTTCATAAGAGAGGCTGTTCTGAATATCGATGCTCTGAATAGGGAATACAACTGTTGGGTCACCTATACATTTCTTGAGAAAAGAGACATGGAAGACTGGATGAACTGAGGCTAGATCTAAAGGTAAATCGAGCTCAGAAGCTACCTTGCCAAAGCAACTAAGAATCTTGAAGGGATCGACATATCAAGGACTGAGCTCTCCCTTCTTGCCGAACCTCTTTACTCCTTCATGGGAGAGATCTTTAGATAGACATAGTCACCAATCTCGAACTCGAGATCTTTTCTAGAAATATCTACATAAGACTTTTGTCGCCTCTGAGCATCCCAGATCTTTCTCTGATCAACTGAAATTTTTCCAAGGCGTCAAATACCAAGTCAGGCCCTATAACTGAGGCCTCACTAACTTCAAACCAACCAATTGGATATCTATATCTCCTACCATAGAGAGCTTCGAATAAAGCCATGTGAATACTTGAATGATAGCTATTGTTTTATACAAACTTTATCAAAGGCAAGTGGTCATCTCAACTACCCTTGAAATCAATTACACACGCCCTTAGTATATCTTTTAGAGTCTGAATGGTCCTTTATGTTTGACCATCTATCTGAGGATGAAAGACTGTATTGAGATGAACTTGGCTACCAAGACCCTTTTGGAATGCTTTCCAAAAATAAGAGGTGAACTGGGTACCTCTATATGAGATAATAGATAGCGGAACACCGTTCAATCTAACCAACTCCCTAATGTAGAGTTTGGCATAATCCTCAGCTGAATAAGAGGTATGAACTGGAGTAAAATAAGATGATTTGGTGATCCTGTCTTCAATGACCCAGACTGAATCATGCTGATGACGAGTTCAAGGTAAACCCATCACAAAGTCCATGTTCACTTCTTCCCACTTCCAAGAAGGAATACTGAACTCCTCTATGGACCCACTAGGCTTTTGATGCTCTATCTTAAATTGCTGACATATAGAGCACTTAGCGATAAATTCTGCAACATTTCTCTTCATCCCACTCCACCAATACATTTTCCGCAAATTATGGTACATCTTTGTGGCCCCTGGATGAATAGAGTGGTGTACACCATATGATTCTGCAAGAATTTGATGCCTTAAGTCATCTACAGATGGAACACACAGACGACTCTGATAGCGCAGAACACCATCTCCCCCTTGGGAGAAAACCTCTACTTTCTGATCCTTGACTGACTTATTTAAATTGACTAGACTGGGATCCCTATCTTGATTTTCTTTCACCTCAGAAACTAGAGATGATTCTGAACTACTCTGAACCAATATATCACCCTCCTCTGTATCTACTAAGCGAATGCCTAGTCTAGAAAGCTGATGGACTTCCTGAGCTAACTTCTTCTTACTATCTTTGACATGAGAAACACTACCCATAGATAGTATACTAAGAGCATCGGCCACTACGTTGGCCTTGCCTAGATGATAAAGGAAACTCATGTCATAATCTTTCAAGAGCTCTAACCACCTTCTTTGACAAAGATTGAGATCTTTCTGAGAAAAGACATACTAAAGGATCTTATGATCCGTGAACATATCTATATGAACACCGTATAGATAATGCCTCCAAATCTTCAAGGTAAATACTATGACGGCTAACTCAAGATCATGCGTAGGATAATTCTTCTCATGAGTTTTAAGCTGTTTGGAGGAGTATGCTATGAACTTACCATGCTACATGAGGAAACAACCCACCCACTCTGGATGCATCACAATACACTACGAACCCATCTAAACCATCTGGTAATGCTAGAACTGGAGCTGAAGTGAGTCGAGTCTTCAACTCCTAAAAACTCTTCTCCCAAAGATCTGACCACTAGAACTTAACCTTCTTCTGAGTCAATCTGGACATTGGGATGCAATAAAAGAAAATCCCTTAACAAACCATCTATAATAGCCAGCCAAACCCAAGAAATTCCTGATATCTGATAGAGAGATAGGGCGAGGCCAATTTCTTAATACCTTGGTCTTTTGAGGATCTACTCTAATGCCATCATCAGAAATGATATGATCAAGGAATGCTACTGACCTTTGCCAAAATTTGCACTTACTGAATTTGGCAAATAGCTGATGATCTCTGAGAATCTGAAGTAATATTTTGAGATGGTCTATATGATCTCGCTCACTGCAGAAATAGACCAGAATATCATTTATGAAGACTATGATAAACATGTCCAAGTACAGTTTGAATACACGATTTATTAATTCCATGAAAGATTCTAGGGCATTAATGAGACCAAAGGACATGACTAGGAATTCAAAGTGACTATATCAAGTACGAAAAGCTTTTTCCAAAATGTCATATTCTCTAACTCTAAGCTGATGATAGTTGGATCTAAGGTCTATCTTGGAGAAATAGCTAGAACCCTAAAGTTGGCCGAACAAGTATAGATTATGGGAAGAGAATACTTGTTCTTGACTATGACCTTATTAAGTTGATGGTAGTCTATACACATTCTGAGAGAACCGTCTTTCTTGTGCATAAATAATAGTGGAGCGCTTCATGGAGACACACTGGGCCTGATGAATTCCTTATCTAAGAGATCCTTCAACTGTTCTTTCAGTTCTCTGAGTTCTGCTGGTGCCATTCTAAATAGAGGAATGGATATAGGCTGAGTGTCTGAAAGAAGATCAATGGTGAAGTCTATTTCCCTTTTAGGAGAAATTCCTGAAAGATCTTTAGAAAAGACATCTGAATATTCATTCACTACTAGGACTGATTCAAGACTAGGAGTTTTGGAACTAGTGTCCTTAACTTGAACAAGATGATAGAAACATCCTTTAGATATTATTTTTCGGGCCCAAAAGTAGGAAATAAGCTGACCTCTGAAAGAGGATACACTACCCTTCCCCTTTAGGATGGGTTTATTCAGAAACTAAAACTAGATTGTTTTATTTCTGCAGTTGACTGTGGTATAGCAAGAATGAAGCCAATCTATGCCAAGAATGACATCAAAATTAGTGATCTCTAATTCGACTAAGTCTGTTGAGGTAACTTTCTGAGATATCATAACTGGGCAGTTCCTATATACCCGTCGAGCTATGATGGTTTTACCCATTGGGGTAGAGACTGAAAAGGGCTCTGCTAGAATTTCAGGACTGATTCTGAAATCGCCTGCTATATAGGGAGTAACAAAATACAAAGAAGAACCTAGATCTAGGCAAAGCATAAACATGAACATAAAAGATCTGTAACATACCAGTAACCATCTCAGGAGAATTTTTCTGATCTTGTTGGGACTGAAGATCATAGAGATGATTTGGGTGTTTCCCACTAGTAACACTGCACCTTGCTGATTTGGGTGACCGTACTGAGCTGAGGAGAGATTCTATTAACCTTGAGAACTTGGATGAGGATAGTCTCTGACTCTATGGCCTGGCTTGCCACATCCAAAGCAAATACCATTGCCAGCTCTGCAAATACCCTGATGGTTCTTGCCACAAGTCTGGCAAAGAAAATAGGTGTGGGCACTGCTAACACTTCCCTAGGACTTGGAGCCTGGAGCTCCATCTTTGTTAGCCACTCTAAACTTAGGAACTGGAGCACTGGCTGAAGAAGGAGGTAGAACTGATGACTTAAGATGAAACTAAGAACGGTTTCCTCGTTCTGACTTAGGCTGAGCAAAGTTAAAACTACCTATCTTCGCTCTCTTATTCTGCTTCTCCCTCATCTTAATCTTCTGCTCCTTTATCTACTGAGCATGAGTCATAAGCTTGGCTAAAGTCATGCCACTATTTAGCATGGCGGATCTACACTCATTAACCACGCTATCATTCACCCCTGAAACGAACTTAATCATCTTTGCCCTGCTATCTGCAACCACATGAGGGGCATATCTGGTTAATTAAGTAAACTTAAGAGAATACTCTTTCACTGTCATATTGCCCTACCTGAGGTTGACAAATTCTAGCACCTTAGCTTTGCTAAGCTCTAGGGGAAAGAATCTATCAAGGAACGCTGAAGTAAACTCCTCCCACTTAACTGACCCTGCATCGTCTGCCCTCTATGACTTCCATAGCTTGAACCAAGTATGAGGCACATCTTGCAACTAATATGCAGCTAGCTCAACACTCTCATTAGACGTAACCCCCATTATATTTATAACCTTCTGCCCCTGATCTAGGAATTCCTGAGGGTTTTCATTTGTCATTGACCAAAGAAAGGATAAAGTATTCATTTAGGTGAAGTCCCAAATCCTGGCTGCAGCTGAATTGGCCACTGGGTTGGCCGAAGCGACAACTGGTCATTCATTCTGAGTGGCAACTGACTAAGCAAGAGTGGTGAATGCAGCTCTGAACTCTACATAAGAAACATGTTCATCCAAGGGATCTTCTTGGATAGGTTGAGTTCTTCTCTTGGGAGGCATGTTCTAAAATAAGGAGAAAAATGGATTATACTGAGAGATTAGATTGATATTATGCTCATTAGCACGATATGAATACTGAAAGAAGGGAAACTATTACTAAAACATCTTATAGCCTCCTACACATAAATGTGGCGTAATACACCCATGCACAAGACTCTACTAGATGAGGCTTTCAGACTTCCTAAGACTCTATTGAACCTTAGGCAATGATACCAAATTTTTAAAGCCCCAAATCTGGTACCCGAAATGCTACACGGTGCTCATTTCCCCAAAGGACCGCAAGCTAACCCATGACTGATATTTGTACCTGTATACTGCATGATATACTGAATAATGCAAAAACATGAACTGAAAGGCCATAAGGTTCAGATAACTGAAGTAAAACATAACATCTAAATAGGGTATGAAATATGCAAAACAACTAAAATAACTGTCAGAACATAAAAGTCTAGAAAGCCTCTTACTGACTGAACTGTCTGAGTAAGAAGTCGATGGGACATGTCCCAAACTAACTCCAACTAATAAACTAATTAATAAGATAATAGGGAAATACTCATGTCCTTGAAGGATGAGGACTCACTGCTAACTCTGACTATTGATAGTTGGAATCTACTGATGCTCTAGAGCTCGTGTCTCTAAACTAATTGTATAAGACACCATAGCGCATATGCGTCAGTACTTTGAATGTACTGGTATGCATTTGAGGTAGACTGAATGCATGGGGTTCATATGTATAAACAATATTGGCTAACTGACTAATATGAATGTGAGAATACATGCATGCATACATAGTAACTATATCTAAAATCGTGATAACATGAGTATACTGATGACTAATACGACTAATGGCTGAATTCTGATAACTGATAACATAAGTGACTGTATCTAACAATATTGAATTTGATGGAACTGGCTGAGTTTCGTACAATATCTGACTTGACTGTATCTGACAGTCCTAAATTCTAAATAACTATTTGAGTTTTTTTACTGAGACTGATACTGAGACTATGGGAGATAGTCATCTAACCGACATGCCCCAAAGGATGCATTATAGATGAATTGGGGTCCAGTCTGTTCCCTGATTGGAAGGGTGTCAATACCACGCCACTAGTAAGGACAACATGTGAGTGACCCTAATATGACAGGTAACTCTAGTGAAAATGGTGGGAACCCTCATATAGCAGGTTAAGCCACTTCATCTACCCTCATATAGCAGGCTATTATGCCTCAACCTATGTTGGCTACATAGTTCTGGAATACAAGGATTGCTTCTAAGAATGACACTCTCATATAACAAGTGAGTTCTCATCCTTGGGTTCACTCGATGCTAATTTCTACTCCCATCTGAATAGACACTGAACATGATTTACTGAACCAAACATGGACTGAGTTACTGACTTTTGTTGACTGGTGGAATACTACTGATATCTGACAATTGACTGAGTTCATAAGATCATAGAGATTTCTTGAGTCATAAGACTATATGAAGTCGAAGGATCATAGCTTAACTGAGAGCATCGTGGAAACATGACATGGCTCTAGGCACACAACTAATATTTTGGGTATAAGTACCCCCTGGACTCGATAGAAGGAAACTGATAAAGCATGACCTACTTGAACACATCACTAACTTCATAATCCATAATACATTTACTGAAGCATTTATCAAATATGCGATATGTATAAACTTGTACATATATAGGGATTTCATGATATCATGCTAGTTGGGCATTTTCCTTCATCTAGACATTTAATTTAAAACATGGTAGGCATAGTATGTATAAACAACATTATACATTAATTAAACATCATGATTCAATTCTAATTTCATTATTCAAGGGTTTAATCATAGATTTACATGAATCTACATCTGTACTAATCAAATCCACATAAAATTTATCCCCCAACATGGAATAGAATTCAATTACTCATTATCAACATAAACACTCATTATCAACATGAACAAGAGCAGCCCAATCATGAAATTCATAAAGAAAATCTATAAACTTAAACTTTGAAAAGAGATTCTTGGGTTTCATGGATGAAAGGAATCCATGAATGAACACTATGCATACCTGGGTTGAGTTTCTTGAAGTTCTTGAACTTGAAGAATTTAATCTCTTAGTTCTCAAAGAAGATTTGGATTTTGTTCTTGGAGATTAATGTTAGAGAGAAAATCTTAGTTTTGTTATGGTAGAAAAATAATAAATTTCTGAGCTTTGGTCGGATATAATTAGGTATATAAATGGATGGTAAAAGACCAAAAAAATCCTTTCAAAATTGCTTTAATTTGCTGAATTGGGACCTGCGATGGCTCGTGCGATGGTCCTTCGCTAGGATGACGGTTCGTCATTTTGACCATTGTACATGGACCAAGAAAAGGGCTTACTGCCTAAGTAGCGACGGCCTGGGCGACGGTCCGTCATAAGTTTGACGGTCCATCAACCATCCCATTGCACCTTATCCAGAAGGTGGCCTTACTATTTCCCTTGCAACGGCCTGAGTGATGGTCCATCGCTAGTCCGACGATCCGTCGGACTTACCGTCGCACCTGGGCGATTTTGCTGTCTTCTGTATTTTGGCCATAACTTTCTCCTCAGATGTCGAATTTTGATGAAATTGGTATCATTGGAAAGCTAATACAATTTCCCACATGATAAAAAGTGAAAATATTACAAATACCATATGTACAAAAGTGGATTCATCTTTCAAAGTAAGTTTCTAACATTCGTGAGATGATTTCAAGCTAGGAAAAAGTACGGGGTATTACAATCTCCCACTTCCACATGGGCAACTCTATCTCTTGAGACATGCCACTAGGCCTCAAATGCTCAACCTTGACTTGCTGATAAACCATTCACTTAGCCATAAAATTTGCCACATTTTTCTTTATATTATTTCACTAGTAGATTTCCTTTAAGTCATGATATATCTTAGTCAAGCTCGGATGAACTGTATATCTAGACTCATGAGATTCAGTCAAGATCCTCTTCCGTAGCCTATTTACATCAAGAACACACTACCTTCCTTGATACCTCAGGATGCCATCTCCACCAATCTTGAAATCCATAACCTTTGGCTGACCCATATCATCCTTAATCTGCCTAAGTATGGGATCCAAAGCCTACTTCTCCTTCACCTCAACACTAAGAGATGATTTAACCACTTCCTAAATAATCACACCTCCATCCTCAGAGTCCAAGTGATGAACTCCTAAAGTAGAAAACTTGTGAATATCTTTCACCAACCCTTTTTTCTCCTTATCAACATAAGACAGACTCCCAATGGACAATTGGCTAAGACCATCAGTAATAACATTGGCTTTACTTGGATGGTAGTGAAGGCTTATGTCATAACCCTTAAGTATCTTGAGCCACTACCTCTACCTGAGATTTAATTAATTTTGATTAAACACATGTTGCATGCTTTTATGATTTGAATAGTTGTCCACATAAACGCCATACAATTAAAGGAGCCAAATTTTCAAAATAAAAATCACAATCACCAACTCTTGATCATGAGTTGGGTAATTCCTATCATGAAATTTAAGTTGCCAGGAAGCATAAGCCACAACCTTACCATGCTGCATCAAAACACAATCCAGTCCCATATGGGATACATCATAATACACAACAAACCTATCAGTACCCTCAAGTAGGGTCAAAACTGGCACAGAAGTCAACTTATTCTTTAACCACCCAAAGCTACCCTCAGATGCATCGAACCACAAGAACTTAACCTTTTTCTGAGTCAACCTTGATAATGGAGTAGCAATAAAAGAGAAAATGTCCACAAACTTCCTATAATACCCAGCAAAGCCCAAAAAGCTCCTAATGTTGGTTGGAGTCGCGGATCTAGGCCATTAATTGCCTTAACTTTCTATGGATACACTTTGATCCCCTCTCTAGAAGTAATATACCCGAGAAAGTTCACAATACTTTGCCAAAATTCACACTTAAAAACTTTGCATACAATCTCTGATTCTTAAAGGTCTGCAACACATTTTGAAGGTGATTAGCATGATCCTCCTCACTCTTAGAGTACACCAAAATGTCATCAATGAAGACTATAACAAACAAATCTAGAAATTATCTAAACACCAAATTCATATGATCCATGAAAGCATACGGAGCATTAGTCAATCCAAATGACATAACCAAAAACTCATAATGGTTGTACTGGATTTGGAAAGTAATCTTAGGAATATCAACCTCCTGAATTTTCAACTAATAATATCTCGAACGAAGATCGATCTTAGAGAAATACTAAGCACCCTGAAGCTAGTTGAAAATATCATCAATCCTAGGAAGATGATACTTATTTTTGGTTGTAACCTTGTCCAACTGACGATAATATATGCACATTTGAAGAGATCCATCTTTTTTTTTGCACGATAAGCACGGGAGCACCCCACAGAGAAACACTAGGATGAATGAAACTCTTATCAAGAAATTCTTGTTATTGCTTCTTTAATTCAGCTGGAGCCACCCTATAAGGATGAATAGAAATGGTATGGTATCTAATAGAAGATCAATCGCGAAATCTATTTCCCTATCGGGAAGGATTTTGGGAAAATTATCAAGAAACACTTTAGGAAATTCCTTAACCATAGGGATAGATTGCAAAGAAGGACTTTTAAAGTTTGAATCCTTAACCCAAACTAGATGATACAGACACTCTTTGGAAATTAACTTTTGAGCTCTAAGATAAGAAATAAACCTCTCTTTGGGTTATAAGGAATTTCCCTTCCATTCGATCATCGATTCATTAGGGAATTGAAAACTGAGCTTTTAGGTCCTATAATCCAGAGAAGCATAGCATAAATGAAGCAAATGCATCCCCAAGATTACATTAAAATCCACCATATGAATTTTTATCAAATCATCAATGTTTCCTTATGAAAATGGATATGACATAACCCCTATAGATTTGTCTAGCAACAATGAAATCACCCATAATAGTAGACACAGAAAAAGGGTCGAAAAAACTTTCAGGACCAAAACCAAAATATACAGCTACATAAGGGATCACATAAGATAAGGTATAACCCAAATTAAGCAAATAATAAACATTATGAGAGAAGAGTTGTAATATACTAGTGACAACATTTGGAGATTCCTCAAATTCCTGATGAGTAGCAAGTGCATAGAGATGATTCTGACCAGTGCCGGTACCAGAAGTGGCTCCCTTATGTGCTGGAGCTGAAGAAGTTGTGATCGGAATGTTATTAGCTCTAGAGGCAACTTTGGCTATAGGATAATTTCTCTACAGATAACTAGGCTGACCACAATTGAAATACAAGTTCCTCCCCATCTTACAGTAACCATAGTGAAGCTGCCCATAAAATTGGAAAGAAGGATAAGATGGGGCCAACTAAGCGCTACTAGCCTAAGACTGGTTGTGCCTTAGGACCCTTCCTATCCTAAAAATGGTAATTTCCTAATAGCTTAGGATAAGAACCACTAGAAGAAAAATAAGAATTTCCCTAATTATTTTTCTTAGCCCACTGTCTACCATCTCTCCAATTATTCTACTGACTTGCACCCTGCTCTAAATATCTAAACTTTTTGTTTTACCTTTCTCCCATCTCTACCTACTTATTTTTCTCATCTTTCACCTGCTGCATATAAACCACCAACTTGGAGATTTCCATATCATTGTTAAACATAGCAGCCTTACACTCCAATACCAACTTACGGGATAGATCAGAAGAAAACTTCTTCATTTTGGTCTCATGTTAGCCACTAAATTCGTAGAATAATAGGACAACTACTGAAATTTCAAAGCATACACCTTTACGCTTATATTTTCTTTCTTTATGTTCACGAAGTCTTTAGCATTAACATTCCTCAACTCTCGAGGAAAGAAGTGATCAAGAAAGTCCCCTAAAAACTCATCCCACAATGGCAGTTCAGCATCATCACTCTTTATTGCTTCCTATTCCTCATACCACTGATAAGCTATATCTTTTAATTAATATGCATCAAACTCTACACCCTTAGAATTAGTAGCATGCATCACCCTTAAAATATTCTTCATATTATCAACAAACCCTTAAAGATCCTCCTCAACCTTAGATCCTATAAAGTCTGAGGGATTTAACCTTATGAACTAGACAACATGAGTGACCTCAGATAAATGAGAAACAGAACCAACATAATCAGACTGATGAGACTGGGATGCCACCAACTGAGTAAGCATGTGAATAGATTGATTGAACTTTGCATTAGAGATATCTGCCTGAGGTAAGTGAGCATGAGTATCACAAGCCTAAGAAGTCTAAGGTGGACCAGTAGGGACAGGTGAAACCCTACATGGTGCAGTACAGTCAAGAGCAGGGACCCTAGATCGGGTATGTCCTCTATAAACAAGGTAAGTCCTCTGCATATTTCCTTAAGTGGGATAGAGGTTTCAATATTGTTTCTAAGTACGTTAGATATTTGGGTAGGCATGATCTGAAAAGCGAGTAAGCCAGGAGTTAGAGAAGTTTCAAGACACCTAGTCTATATAGCCCGAAATAGAACTCTTGAAAGGGAAATATTCCTAAATGTCTCATAGCATACCCCTTATAAGTGTGGCGTGCTACACACCCATAAAATGAACTCTACTCGACACGACTTTATGGATACCCAACAACCCTTAATCGTGCTCTGATACTGAGCTTATCACAATCTAAACTAGGGCCTAGTATTGGTGGGTATATCAAGTCCACCGTAAGCCAGAGACCACCCCCTTAGCCTAACATCCAGAACACAGTAAAAGAATAAGCGAAATCCAACCAAACATGTTTTCAATTTTATAATTATTGTTAATTAAATAGCAAATGAAAAATAGATTATATTTTCAATTTGTTTTAATCTCTAATTTTTTATCCATGTACTACCAATTTTATTTAAAATATGGCCTAAATTGGTCCAATTTAAAATCCAGAACTAACACTAATTCAATAACCCTCAACCCAACCTAAATTTTACCTTTAATCTAAACCATCCACACCTTTTGATCAGATGTCTCCTATCCATTCCCTAGAATATTTTCTTTTTTACTTTGCCCTATTACCTCTAAACGTAATCCATTTTCCCAACCCCAGCCTCCATAATATCCTTTCCCTCCTCTCGCCACCTCATTAACACCAGCCACCGCTGGCCAGAAACACCATACTGAAACCACTCTCCTACTTTTCTCATTCTTCTTCCACCATAAAATGTACGTGCGTTTACTTCTCCATTGTTATAATGGTCGTTGTGAACATATCCTCCACATAAAAGAGTAACTTTAGTTGAATAAAATTTTATGAAATTCATTCTCTTCGTGTATTCGAATTTCTTTTCCTTTACTCATTTATCTTTTATGTCTTAATCAATTCAAAAAAAAATAAGAAACTAAATAGAATAACTCTGTCTTTCTTAATTCATAAATTCATCTCATTTTGGTCAATCATATTCTTTTCTCATCTCTTATAAGGAAAAAAATCAAGGTAAAGTTAATCCACATATCCAGTCTCCTTCATATTCAGATTCTATAATAAGGAACAAGTTAATTTCATGTCTGCAATTATTTGATATGACAAAAATTCCCTTTAGAATGGAGTGTTGTGGAGGGTTGAAAGTGGTGAAATAACAAAAGCACCAATTATGTAAGCTGGCAGGACGACCTTAAGGTGCCTACTTTAAGCTACAAGTATAATATATAAACTAAAGTAAAACAAATAGTTGCACAAAAAGGCCCACTCCATCACGGCCCAAAATAAGATCAAAATGATAAAAAACAAAAGAAAGGTAAAACAAAAAGGAAATAAAGATAAACCAATTTAGGAAAGTGGGTAGGCACTCTAAATCAGTACAACTCTATTTTCAAAATTGAAACTCTAGTGGAGCTCATCTAGTAACGAGATTAAAGGTAAGATAGAGACTTCAAGCTAAAAAGAGATTTAGCTTCTTCTCAAAGGAAAAAGGTCCAATCTAGCAAGACCACAACCATGTAAATGAGTTGAGATGAGATACTATTTGTAAAACCAAAACTCCTTCTTCCATCAGTTTCCACCTTTTCCATCACTGATTTCTTATGATTAGTTGATATACTCATTGGGTTCTTGGAGGATTTCACTAATGTAGCCTTAAGCTCTCACCAGACACCAAGAAAATTGATACCAAGAATAAATAGTCTTCACAACCTTAGGTAACCTCCTTCGTGTTTAGTTTAGTAAGAAACAACTAAATTATCGGTTAGAAGACCCAATTCTTTAATTATGTATTATCTGTTCCATATAACTTAGTTCTTTCGACAGGTTGAAGCTCGTACAAGCTTAGTACCACTATCTAAAAAAACAAAGCATATGGATGGATAAATAGCAACGATGATAAAAAAAGCTTTCTAAATTGACTGAAACTTTGAAACTTGTAACAATGATTTTTGTCTGATTGTATTCCTTGTTTCTACTATTTGTGACATTCTTGTATTAGTCTAGCTTGGTACTTCTAATAACCTTATGCCTAAGAGTAGGTTTCTATGATTTATCCATATTTATGATGATTTTATCTTAACTAGCAATCTCCTGTAAATTATTGAATTGAAATATACTTACAAAACTAAACCATGTAAGAAAAAAAAGTCTATAAGTGGATTCCCTTTTCTTAACTTATAAAGGATCCTTGTTGACTCTTTCTCCCTCTAGTTTCTTAGTCTTTCAATATGCATGAAAGTACTCCATTGGGAATCCTAGACTCCTTTAATAACATTCTTCAAGAATAAAGAATTAGTTTCTAGCTCCATAATAAATAGGTTGTTATGAATACAAACTCCATCCCATCATATAAAGAAGTGGTTTTAGCACACAAACTTGTAGTGTAGAATTCTTCTGTCTTTAGCACGAATCAAATCTCCTCTACTGTCGGATAAAATAAGCCATAGCACTTTCTCTAGTATTTTCTTTAGATGCTCCAATACTATTTCATTTGAACAATCCTTCTTATGAAAATGTCCATGTAACTAATATACTCTACAGTGTTGGGACATAAAATACCATCAATTGTATCATTTGAGGCCAATTAAAAGGTATATCCTTTAGCCAATGATAAAGACCCTTTACTATCAAATAAATATTTTAATTGATCTCATAAATGACTCTATATCCAAACATCTTGTCTCCATAGATAATAGAGTTTATCCTCTTCCAAATTTTCCAACAAATAATAGTAGGAATAGCCTTCACAATAGGTTTAATCTGTAGAGATACATCATCTAACCACCAAAAAGCAATAAATTGATAATTTGTACAAAAGGTCCGTGTAAAACCACAACTACAGTATACAAATATCATATAATCCATGCAAAATCTCCACTAAGAAATAGATAGTTAGGCGTCTTAAATGATGGAGACTCACAACATATGCACTTAGAAACAATAGTTATTTAAGATTTATAAGGTATCCCTCATATAATGAATATTCCTTCTCCACAATATCCATAGGAAAAATGATATCTTGTAAGGTAGACCTTTTGCCTAGATGTATTTATAGAAAAAATTGTTATTCTTTTTGTTCCTCACAATCTCCTAAGCACTCTTCACAGTGAATTTTCCACTTCCAATTGAACTTCACCAAGGCCTTCCCCATAATTCAGATTGTCCTACAAGAATAAGATTAGATGAAACATGATTAACAATACCTACTGGTAGGCTTTCAAGCATTAATTGCACATTCCATTTGCCCTCATTCATGAAGCAACTGATTTCTTCCAAACTTTCATCCAAAGAAAAATCATTAAGAACAATATAAGTGAGGGGGAAAGCTTAGTCCAATTGTCATACCACACACTAGAACAACCATTTCTAGGTTCCCACCAAATTTAATACTCTATGTTGTCCTTGGCCTCTAATATCGTTTTTCATAATTGATATCCTCGTTATTTCCATTGAACCATAGTAGGGCTAAACTTTTTGTTACTTATTCCACATGAAATTAGTCCTCATGGACATGGTTGACCTAAATTTCCACCAAAGGGTTGCAAATAGAGCCTTTGAAACATCAAAAAGATCTCTAAACCTACACCTCCCTCCTCTTTGAACAAACATAAATGTTGCCAAAAAGCTGAATATCTACTTCTCCTTCTTCCTTATTATTCTATAAGAATCTAGTAAATAGTTTATGGAACTCTTTGATAATGTATTTTATGGTTGACAATAAGTATGCAGGCATGTTTTACAATACACTATTAATTAAAATAGTTTTTCCACCATAAGTCATTTGTCTCCCTTTCCAATTTTGTAACTTATCTTTTACCCTTTTTATCAACTTACTGTAGTACACTTTAATTTTAAGTATGGAAAATAGAGCACCCTAAATATTTAAAAGGGAAACTTTCTTACACAAAGCCAGTATCTACTCCACTTCCTCCAATCGTGCTGCACATATTTTATTGAACATGCATGAAAATATTTTATCATTATTGATCAGCTACCTAAAAACCTCTTCATACTCTTTTAGTACTACTTAATTATCTCCAAATATTTTCTATTAGAGGATACAAAGTTGTGGTATCATCTATATAAGCAAGATAACTAATATTTGCACTCTATTTTGGCATTCCATATCTAACATGATACCTGTTATCAAATAAAGAAATTAAATATTTTGAGATAACTTAAACAGAAAGAATGATAAGAGCATGAGATAATGGGTCTCCTTATTTCACTCCCTACTGAAATAAAAGAAACTGTGACTATTTTTATTTATTAGAATAGAGTATCAGTTGTTCGCAATCAATCTCCAAATTATATCAATGAAAATTTCAGATAAATCCCATATTTCTCAAATCCCTACAAAGATATAGCCAAGACACTCTATAATGGGACTTTGACATGTCTAGTTTTAGAACAACATTGGCTGATTTTCCTTTTTTCTAATGTTAGTAACAATCTCCTGAGTTAGAAGAATATTTTCAATGATGCAACTTCCTTTGCTTAAACCAGATTGATTGAAAGAAATAATATTCTCAAGAATGTCATCTAATATCCCATAAATAACTTTGTAAATCACTTTGTTGATGAAGTACCAAATTAGTATGAGTAAAAGAGTTTGGAAGAGTATCTCCCCTGAAAAAGTTACACGACCCCTATAATGTCATCTTGAATAATATTCCAACAAGCTTGAAATAAATATCCGATAAGACCATCGGGTTCATTGGAGCCAAAGCTTTCCAAAGAGAAAATGCCATTTTTACCTCTTCCAACCTAGGCATATCATACTATAATACCCTGGGTTTTTGGTTCTGGAAAATTTTCTGAGTTCTGAGCTTTCTGCCCTGGTAACGACTCACTTGATGAGTCATAATATGTCTTGATGAGTCAGGTGACCCTAGTTGTTAGATGTCCAGTGAATGTGCTTGAGTTACTGTCCTGAATACGACTTGGGGGAATGAGTCGTAGAGAGTCTTGACGGGTCCTATAAACCTAATCATAACCAAATCAAAAATTAAGTGGCTAAGTTCTGCTCTGAGTATGAGTGGCTCACTATGACCCATAAGGACTTGTTACTAGTCAATGGATGCAAATCATAGGATGTCCAGTGTTTACCCAATTGGATTCTGTATTGACTACGACTGGACCTACGAGTCGTAGGTCCGCATTATGAGTGGTACCCATTAAGTCATAGGGTAAACAGTGTGAGAGAATCTTAGAAATTGTCTTGGCTAAGACTCAATGTGATAATTTATGATAAGACTATACGAGTCGTATAGTGACTCATAATCTTTGACGATAATTTTTAGTCATTTCATTGAGGGCACTTTGGACATTTACCCTCTATCGCAATTGTAACCCACGACTTAGAATCCTATTAGGGACCCCATTAACATGGTTAACTCACTCAAAAAAACTCCCAAAGCTTTCTCTAATTCTCTCAAGTAATACTTAGGGTTTCCAAGAAGTAGTTTATCCAAGTGCTTAAAGATTGAATTCCTTCTATAGAACTTGTTATTTCATGAATGTTGCTCTTCACTCATTGTAAATTTGCTAAAATCTTAAGTTTTAAAGTAATGTTTATGTGATATTTATTTTGATTTAAAATCAATGGTTGAGGTTTTGAATAGTTGTTGTTGAATAATGTTTTCTCATGGTTTACATATGATTATTCATGCTTTAATAATGGTTTTGAACTTATGGGTGCATATGTATGGTGAATGAACTAGGAAATTGTAATTTTCACAAAGTTATAACTTCTGAAGTGGTTATGACCCCAACCGCAAATTGTGAAAGTATTTTTTAATTATGAGAAATCAAAGAATTTGTAAAATTAAACCAAAGGAATAGTGAATTCCCCCAAGTGGTGTAATTGTTTTGGCATGTTATTGTTACCTTGCAAGTGCAGTTAGTAAGACGATACCAATAATGTATTCCTTAATGTTTAATATGGCTCAATGAATGGGAATGTGTGAAGAATATTTTAATTAGGCTTTAATAGGAGTTGTGTAGCTGAGTCATAAAAGTTAAGGTTTAAGTGAATGATACTGGAAACCGCATTTACTGATGTGGGAGTCTAATTAACTAGAGAGGTTTAAGTCCCCATCATTATTATTACATGATTAGGGAGGTTTGAGTCCCCCGCACATCACTACATGATCGAGTGCTTAAGTTACCTTAGTATATGATTAGGAGGTTTGATTTCCTCATGCATATATATGACATTATTCTATTGTTCATGCGGCTACACGTACTGGGACCTGACCAGGGGCTGAGAGTTGGGGCCCAGATAGGCTGTGGGTACATATTATGACGGTTGAGCTACACAAACCAGGCTAACATTTAAAAGTGAATGTTATGCCTTATTCCTTATCCCAACATATGACATATATATATATATGTATATGTATTTGATTATGTCTATTGGGCTTAAATGATTTTGAACTATTGATCATGGCATTATGTTATCTTTATCCCTAAGTTATATGCTAGTTTTCACCCCATAAACCATCTCCGAATGTTGTATCCCCGTATGATATAGGATCCAGAGCTTCTTTACTTTTCTTGCATAGAGTTAGGTTGGTCGGTTCTATCTGTTAGTTCGTGATATTGTGGTGAAGTGGTAAGATTCCATTCTTCGAAAGGCTTAGGCATTTCACCAGGTTTTATTCTTATATTTGAGTTGATAGTACCTTCATTATAATTAATATTATTATTTTCATTCTCATTATCATCTATTAGAGTTGGGGACATGTCCCGACCAAGACTGGCTTGGGTTCTTTATTTAGATTTCCTTATTTGGATTACTGTGGATATTAGGCAGTGTTGGTTGGTTATTTGGCCGGTCATCGGGTATAGACTTTTTTTGACTTTCTTTAAGATTGTTGCATGCTATCTTGTTATATATTTGAAATTTATTTGATATTAGGAGATGTTATGTTTGGTTAGGTCCAGGGATGATCTCCGGTCCACGTGGGACTTGATATACTTATCATGGCTAGGCCTTAACTTGGGTCTTGATGGAGAGGGTATCAGAGTGTAGGTTTGGTATCATTGGGTGTCCAATAAAGTCATGTCAAGTAGAGTCTCTTATTTGGGTGTATAGCAAGCCACACTTATAAGAGAGAGGCTATGAGGCATTTAGGAATGTTTCCATTTCTTGTTGATCTATTTCAAGCTGTAGAGTCTATGGTCTTGAATCTTCTCTAATTCTCGTGTGTTCACTTTCAGATCATACCTCCCAAAATATTTGATACTCGAAAAAACTTTTCTATCCTATTTAAGGACAATATGGACAAACCTCATCCTACTCTAGGAGTTTAGACCTGGTCTAGGGTCGCTGCTTTTGAATTCCCTGAGGGAGCTCCACTGGTTCCCCATATCCCTCTTCAGGCACCCCAGGCTGGAGTGTCTAATGTTGAGTTTTGCTAGTCGATTCATTTGCTTTCCCAGTTGGTGGCCTCTCAAATTGTAAGACCCAACAAAATTCTCTCATAGTCTGAGCCTTAGAGCGTGTTCAGTGAAGTGTTAATCCGGCCTTAAAAGGTTGAGAAGTGTCTTCCCTAGTGAGAAGCATTTTGAACCATGTAGAATTTCCCCAATATCAACTTTTTGTCATATAAAGAATTAAATAAGCTTTCCATCGATACCAATTTGCCCAAATACGATACTCGAGCAAAGAGTAAGAGATCTTTTAGAGAGACAGTGTGCCACTAGGCACTTTAGCGCATTGCGGAGCCAACCTAAATATCAATAATCAAAATCTAGTGATCCTCTATGATTTTGGCGCGTCGAGCCAAGGCTTAATTTTAGAATTGTCAATTTCCAGTGCACCAATGCGATTCCATCGTGTCGCGGTTCCTTTCCAGTTCGCAACCAAGGTGGCAACGCGATTCCACTGCATCGCGCTATTAAGTAGTTTTCCGATTGTCCAATTTCCAGTGAGCTGGCATAATTATGGCGCATTGCACCAACATGTAAAATCGAGATCTTTTATTTTAATTCCAGAGGCAAAAAGGGTTATTTTGCTACCCCTATATATACTCCTTAACACGGGATTTGGCCTCATTCTAACCTAAAATTCTAGTTTTCTCTCAAGTTGTTCAAGGACAAAATCTAGGGTTTCTATGAAATCAAAACCCTTCCTTCTTCTTCAAGAGAAATCAAGAAATCAAGAATCTTTCCAAGGGCTTTCAAGAAGGAGTTTCTCTAAGATATCCAGATGTTGATTCTTAGATCCCTTTCATCCAAGAAGCTCAAGAACCCTTTTCTAAGTTTCAAAGCTTCTTATGTTTATGAGTTTTCATGATTCATGTGAGTTAAAATTGATGTTCATGCTATGATTGAGTCGTGATTCATGTTTGTTTACAAGGTTTTCAAGCTTTGACCCAAGTATGTGGTATTTATGTGATGTTCATGATAAACCCTCTTCAAGTTGCTTGTTAAGTGATGTGTTCATGTTAATTAGGTGTAGAAATTATTGAACAAGCAAAGCATTCTCCCCATATGTTTGATAAAATTCTTATGTGAATGAATTAGAGTCATTATAGCATATTGACTAGAAATCCCTAATTGTGTGTAATCCCATGCTTGCCAAGTGTTTGTTGAAAAGCTTTAGTGAATGAATTGTGGCATGATAGAATGAAATTCCCCATATGTGCTCTTTAACACATGCTAAAACTTTAATATATGCTAAGTGTTTGATGAATGAATTGTAACATGATAGCATGAAGTTCACCAATTATTTGTTCTCCGATAGATTCCAAGACTTAAATATGTGTGAAGTGCTTAATGCAAGGCCTTGTTGAATGGAGTATGATCCAATAGCATGTCTCCCTATACTATCAAATGTTTTTGATTCCTAAATGCTTGAAGTGATGCCTTAGTGATTGTGATGGTGAACCAACAATTTAGCTGAATTCTAGAGCCTGTATCAGTTTTCACGATAATATCAGTTAAGCCACGATTCTCAGAACTCAGTGAGTTATAAAAATCTGTACTCTCAGACAGATACAGAACTTAAGTAATCTTAGTAATCTCTGTAGTCTCAGTATCGCTAGTAATCTAACCTCAGTTCTGTACTAAGCTTAGATCTAGTAGTATTCAAGTATTTAATTTAGTCCTCGGTAGTATTCGAGTAATCTATTCCAAGCTCAGTATCGTTCAGACAGATAACAAGATTTAGTAGTATTCCGTCAGATACGAAACCAAGTGAATTCAGCTTAACTCAGTCAAATCATTTGAGAAACATAATCAGTATCAGATTCAACTTAGTTTGTGTTCAGTTAAGAATCAGTTCAGAGTCTTTCAGTTAGGAGTAGGAGCTAGTACTGAGCGAGGGCAGGGATGGCTGCTCCCTGTTAGAGAGGCAGAGTCATAGCCAGTGCAGAATGTAGGAGTCACCTGTCAGAAAAGGCTAGTCACCCGTCAGATAGGCTTGAGTCAGATAGTCTTGATTATTATATTGCCTTAGGCTTAACTTCCTGTGAGGGTCACCCATCAGATAGGCTTGACAAGAGAGGTCTTTACCCATGGCATGGTATTGACACCCTTCCAGCTGTAGTTATAGGTTGGACCCCACCAGTTGAGATTCGGGGTATGTTGGTTGAGTGACTACTTCCCACAGTTGTAGTTTCACTATTAATCTTTAAAAATTAGTACTGTCAGATACAGTTATCTATCTTAGTGAGGAACTCAGATAGTTCCATTGATTCATGGAACACCTATCTGATAGGCTTGGTCCCATATAAAGTTATTCTATATCAGATCTAGAGATCACCCATTAGATAGGCTTGATCTTGGTCTCATACTCAGTTGAGTAATCTTATTATCAGATCTCGAGATTACCCGTTAGACAGGCTAGATCTCAGTCTCAGATTCAATTAAGTATTCTTGTTATCAAATCTAGAGATCACCCATCAGATAGGCTTGATCTCAACCTCAGATTCAGTTGAGTATTTTTGTTGTCAGATTCTGACATGATCTTTTTTATCATTGATAGTAGATTTTGAAATAATCTGTTAGAGAGGTTTGATCTCTGATGCAGTCAGTCAAGAGTTGAAAACTCAGAATTCAGTCATTGATATAGTTAGATTTAGTTAATCAGTTTCAGTATCATCAGTTTTTGAGATCACTCGTAAGATAAGACTGATCTCAACTCTATTACTCAGTTATCAGTATGAGATAATTCAGTTGTTCAGTATCTCAGGCATTAGTAGTAAGTTCAGATGATAGTAAACCAGTATCCAATTTTTAGTATTTTTAGTCATGATGATTTCGGTTATGGTTTGTGCATTCATGTATGCGTTCTCATTCTGTACTCTCATGATTATTCAATTAAGTAATTGTTCATGGATAAGCCCTTGCATTTAGCCTTACCTCATCTTCATACTCGTTATATTTCCCTACTAACGTATTGTGCTATGGTGTTTTATTTGACACCATAGGTTTAGAGGCACGAGATCCAGAGTACCCTTAGTAGCTCTATTCCAAACAACAGTAGTAGATATAGTAGTGAGTCTTCTTTATTCAAGGATGATCCTTTTATCATTTTGTATCAGATTTATTTATTTTTGGTAGATGGAGTTAGATGGGGACATGTTCTATTAACTTCACAGTTCAGACAGTTTAGAGGCTTTTTGAATAAATGTATCAGTATTCAATTTTAAATTTTGAGTATTTTTAGATGTTTTGAAACTTATGGCCAGTTTCTGCATTCATTATCTATATTATGCAGTGTTCAGGTACATATATCAGTAGAGGGTTGGCTTATGGTCCTTTGGGATCATGAGCATCCTGTGGTATTCCGGTTCTTAAAAATCGGGTCGTTACAAACTTGGTATCAAATCCTAAGGTTCAATAGTATCCTAGGGATTCTAAAAAGCCACATCTAGTAGAGTCATACGCATGGATGTGTTGCGCACCACATTTATGCACAAGAGGCTATAAGATTTTTTAGGAGCAGTTTCCCTTCTTTCAGTATTCATGTTACGCGAGTGAGCATGAGCTCAAGTTGATCCTCAGTCTAATTTGCCTCTTTCTTCCATTTACAGAGTATGCCTCCTCATAGAGATTATGTCCATAGGGTTGATGACTAGCCCCCTCAGCTAGTAGATCCTGAGAATGAGAATGTGTCACATGTAGAGTTTCGGGTAGTTTTTTAGGCGCTTGCCTAAGCTGTGACTAATGTTTAGGGTAATCGTCAGGTTGTGGCCCCACCTCAGTAAGATAGGCATTTAGCCGTAGCATGAATTAGAGATTTTATAAGAATGAATCCGCCAGAATTCTTTGGGTCAGTAGCAAGGGAGGACCGATAGCTTTATCTTGAGGAGGTAAAGAAGATCACCCAGATTATGTATGTTTTTTAGGAGGAAAGTGTAGAGTTAGCATCATATAGGCTGAAGGATATTACTCATGATTGGGTAGTGGTGTGGAAGAAGGGTAGAGGGGAGGATCCAGCTCTGGTGACTTAGCAAGAGTTTCAGGATGCCTTTTTAGATAAGTTTTTCTTTCTAGAGATGAGGAAAGATAAGGTAGAAGAGTTTATGAACCAAAGGCAAGGCTCCATGATATTGAAAGAGTATTGTCTTAATTTTAACCAGTTAGCTAAGTATGCTCCTGGCTTAATAGCTGACCCTAGAGCGAGTATGAGTAAGTTTATAACTGGTGTATCTAGGTTAGTATTGAAAGAGTGTAGAACTCTATGCTCAATAGAGATATAGACCTTGCTAGGCTGATGATGCATGTGTAACAGATTAAGGCAGATAAGATAAAATAAAAAAAGAGAGTGAGTAAGAAGACCAGAACAGGTAGTCATGGTTTCTCTCAGGCAGGGTCCCAAGGTGGTAGCTATTTTTAGCATAGTTAGAGATTTTTAGTCCCATCTCCATCCTCAGCTAGTGTACCCACACCAAAGTTTAAGGATTTCAGTTATGATGGGGCACCAGGCTCTAAAGCCCTGAGTAATGCTAGTGGTGTTCGTACCAATCTGCTTTGTGGAGAGTGTGTAAGAGCCACCTAGGTATGTGTAGAGTCAATAGTGATGTGTACTTTGGATGTGGTGATCCAGGCCACAAAATGCGAGAGTGTAGAGTACTAGCTCAGAGGGGTAGAGAGTTTCTTCAGTAGAGTGCCCCTTTCGGTGCCAATAGTGGTCAGCGTCAGATCAGTATCTTTGCATTTTAGGCTCTCCATGATTAAAAAAGGTTCCATGATATAAATTTGGGTATGTTATGAGTCCTTTATCTTTATGATATTCATTGTCAGATCTTTTTCTCCCATTTTGAGCTTATATGTTAGCATGAGTCATACATGAGTTTCAGATCTCAGTTGGTAAATCATGACCCAGTTCGTAGGTGCACCATGCACCGCCCTAGTATTTCAGCAAAGTGTGTTTAGAGGGGCATAGAGTCCCAAGGGGGATATACCCCATGATATTGCAATGCTTTCATGTCCCTAGACTTATTCAGCTGCATGTTTAGATGCTCCTTATGAAGTTAACATTAGTTATTATTGCATAGCCGTTCATCCTATCGAGAGTCAGTATAGTCAGACATTCATGCATCAGATATGCATGTTCAGTAGAAAGAGTTCAGCTTTTCAGTGTGTTTAGTCATGCATTCATGACATTAGCTCAGTTACACATCCATGCATCACATATGCATGTCTATTATGAGAATTCAGAGTATGAGTAGCTTCAGTCCAGTATTCCATGCATCAAATATGCATGTTCAGTATGAGAGTTTAGAATATCAGTATTTCCAGTTGCATAGTCATGTTTCAGATGCTCCCGTTCCTTGAGTAAGTTCAGTTGATCAGTATTCTTAGCCTATCAAGTGACATTCGAGAATGAATGTTTCCAAGGGGGAGATATTGTAAGACCCCACAAAATTCTCTCATAGTCTGAGCCTTAGAGTGTGTTTAGTGAAGTGTTAATCCGGCCCTAAAAAGTTGAGAAGTGTCTTCCCTAGTCAGAAGTATTTTGAACCGTGTAGAATTTCCCCAATATCAAATTTTTATCATGTAGAGAATTGAATAAGCTTTCCGTCGATACCAATTAGCCTAAATCCGACACTTGGGCAAAGAGTTAGAGCTATTTTAGTGAGACAGTGTGCCACCTGGTACTTTAGCGCGTCGCGGTGCCAGCCAAAACGGCAATCATCAAAATCCAGTGAGCCTCCGTGATCTTGGCGCATCGCGCCAAGGCTTGATTTTAGAATTGTCAATTTCTAGTGCACCAACGTGATTCCACCGCATAGCAGTGCCTTTCCAGTTTGCAATCAAGGTGGCAACGCGATTCCACTTCATCGTGCCATCAAGCAGTTTCTCGATTGTATAATTTCCTGTGAGCTGGCGTGATTATGGTGAGTCGCGCCAGCGTATAAAATCAGGACTTTTTAGTTTAATTCTAGAGGCGAAGAGGGTAATTTTGTTACCCCTATATATACTTCTTAACACGGGATTTGTCCTCATTCTAACCTAAAATTCTAGTTTTCTCTCAAGTTGTTCAAGGACAAGAGCTAGGGTTTATACAAAATTTAAACCCTTTCTTCTTCTTCATGAGAAATGAAGAAATCAAGAATCTCTCAAGGGCTTTCAAGAAAGAGTTTCTCAAAGGTATGCAAATGTTGATTCTTGGGTCCCTTTTATCCAAGAAGCTCAAGAACCCTTTTCTAAATTTCAAAGCTTCTTATATTTATGAGTTTTCATGATTCATGTGAGTTGAAATTGATGTTCATACTATGATTGAGTTGTGATTCATGTTTGTTTACAAGGTTTTCAAGCTTTGACCCAAGTATGTGGTATTTATGTGATGTTCATGATAAACCCTCTTCAAGTTGCTTGTTAAGTGATGTGTTCATGTTAATTAGGTGTAGAAATTATTGAACAAACAAAGCATACTCCCCATATGTTTGATAAAATTCTTATGTGAATGAATTAGAGCCCTTATAGCATGTTGACTAGAAATCCCCAATTGTATGTAAGCCCATGCTTGCCTAGTGTTTGTTGAAAAGCCTTAATGAATGAATTGTGGCATGATAGCATAAAATTCCCCAATTATGTTCTCTTTGATACATTTTAGACTTTAATACATGCTAAGTGTTTGATGAATGAATTGTAACAAGATAGCATGAAGTTCACCAATTATGTGTTCTCCGGTACATGCCAAGACTTAAATATATAAGAAGTGCTTGATGCAAGGCCTTGTTGAATGGAGTATGATCCAATAGCATATCTCCCTATACTATCACATGTTTATGATTCCTAGATGCTTGAAGTGATGCCTTAGTGATTGTGATGGTGAATGATTGTCCATAGTCTTGATTATTCAAGAATGGTTATGTTTTACTTTTATGTTATCGAGTCTTGGGGGTATTTATACCTAATAATTTAGTTGTAGTCTAGATCCTGTGTCAGTTTTCACGATAATTTCAGTCAAGCCATGATTCTCAGAACTCAGTGAGTTATAGAACTCTATACTCTCAGACAGATACAGAACTTAAGCAATCTCAGTAATCTCCATAGTCTCAGTATCAGATCTAGAGCTTACCCATCAGATAGGCTTGATCTCAGTTTTATATTTAGTTGAGTAATTTTATTATCAGATCTCGAGATCTCCCATCAGATAGGCTTGATCTCAGTCTCAGATTCAGTTGAGTATTCTTGTTATCAGATCTACAGATCACCCGTCAGATTGGCTTGATCTCAGTCTCAAATTCAGTTGAGTATTTTTTTTTTCAAATTCAGACATGATCTTTTCTTATCATTGATAGTAGATTCTCGAATCATCCGCTAGAGAGGTTTGATCTCTAATGTAGTCAGTCGAGAGTAGAAAATTCAGAATTCAGTCATTGATATGAGTAGATTTAGTTAATCAGTTTTAGTATCATCAGTTTTTAAGATCACTCACTAGATAAGACTGATCTCAACTCTAGTACTCTGTTATCAGTATCAGATAATTCAGTTGTTCAGTATCTCAAGCATTAGTAGTAAGTTCAGATAATAATAAACCGGTATCTGAGTTTTACTATTTTGAGTCACAATGATTTTAGTTATGGTTTGTGCATTCATGAATGTGTTCTCATTCTGTACTCTCATGATTATTCAGTTAAGTAATTGTTCATGCATAAGCCCTTTCATTTAGCCTTACCTTATCTTCATACTCGGTACATTCCGTACTGATGCATTTGCGCTATGGTGTTTTATTTGACACCATAGGTTTAGAGGCACGAGATCCAGAGTACCTTTAGCAGCTCTGTCCCAGTCAGTAGTAGTAGACATAGCAGTGAGTCCTCTTCATTTGAGGATAATCCTTTTATCATTTTGTATCAGCTTTGTTTATTTTTAGTAGATAGAGTTAGATGTGGACATATCCTATCAACTCCATAGTTCAAACAGTTTAGAGGCTTTTCAGAAAGATGTATCAGTATTCAGTTTTAAATTTTGAGTATTTTTAGATATTTTGAACCTTATGGATAGTTTCCGTATTTATTATCTATATTATGTAATACTCAGGTATAGATATCAGTAGAGGGTTGGCTTGTGGTCCTTTGGGATCATGAGCACCGTGTGATGTTTTGGTTCCAGAATATTGGGTCATTACATAGATGAGCGTGTTTCTTTTGTTGCACCATCACTTGAGGTCACTAGGGTTGGACAATTTATAAGATTAAGTCATCCTGCTTTCACTAGTTCAAAAGTTGAGGAAGATCCTTAAAATTTTATTTATGGGATGGAAAAGATTTTTTGTATGATGCATGCTACTTATGTGGAGGGTCTACAATTCATTTCTTACCAGCTGAAAGATATGGCATACCAATGGTATGAGGAGTATGACTAGTCTAGGGGTGATGATACTAAGTCTTCTTTCTGGGATGACTTTTCTGGAACTTTTTTTGATCACTTCTTTCCTCAGGAGTTGAGGGAAGCAAAGGTTGAGAAATCTATAAATTTAAAGCAAGGCAAGATGTAAGTAAAGGAGTATGCCTTGAAGTTTCATCAGCTATCACGTTATGCTCTTGTATTGGTGTCTAGCATGAGGGATAGAATGAGAATGTTTACTTCTGGGTTATCCCATGCGTTGATCTTGGAGAGCAAGGCTACCTTGTTGAACAAGGATATGGAAGTCTCTAGACTTGTGGTGTATATGCAACAAGTGGAAGGGGAGAAGAAGAAGCAAGTATAAATAAGTGAAAGGCAGAGTAAGAAGTTTTACCATTCGGATCAGGGTTGAGGTCAACAACAAAGTGGTAGAGATAGTAGAAAGTGGTCTAACAAGAAGTGGGGCGATTCTGGTTCCTACTCTATAGCTAGTTCTCCTTATCCTAACTCATCGGGTGATCATTGTTCTCAGTATGATCATAGGTTTAGAGAACCAGGAGCTTAGTCTCAGGAAAGTGGGGCTCAGTCAGCTCCGTTATATCCTTCTTATAGATTTTGTGGTCAAGTACATCATGGTTTTTGGGCGGAAGGGAGAAATAAGTGCTTTAAATATGGTAATCTACAGAGGATTGTACTTCTAAGTTTGCTTTTAGGGTAAATAAGATTCATGTTGCTACTTCATCAACTTCTGCACCAAAAGGTGATACTTCTACCTATGGCCCCGGCGTGGGTCAAAACTATCTGTATGCTCTTGCCACTCGCTAATATTTTGAGACTTCCCCTGATATTTTTACTAGTATACTCAAACTCTTTTCTCATGATGTATATTGCCTACTTGATCCTGGATCTACTCTCTCTTATATGACCTATTATGTGGCTATTCATTTTAGTTTTGATCCTGAGTCTATTTTGGATCTTTTCTCTATATCTACCCCAGTGGGTGACTTCATAATGGCTAAAAGGTTCTGTAGGAGTTATGTGTTATCGGTCCATGGTAGCGAGTCCTAGGGGGATCAAATAGAGTTGGACATGGTAGACTTTGATGTGATTTTGGAGATGGACTAGTTGTATTCAAGCAATATGTCTCTTGATTGTTGTACTCGAAGGGTCAACTTCCATTTCCTGGATGAGTCAGTGATCAAGTGGGAAGGTGGTTCCCTAGTACCTAAGGGAAGGTTTATTTTGTGTCTTAGACCCCAAAAATTGGTTTCTAAAGGGTACCTTTATCACTTAGTGCAAGTTAAGGATTCTAGATCCGATGGTTCATCTTTACAGACTGTCCTGGTGGTTTGTGAATTGTTTGAGGTGTTTTCTGATGATCTTCCTAGTGTACCTCCTAATAAGGAAATTGTTTTTGGGATTGATCTTCTTCTGGACACTCGTCCTATTTCTATCCCTTCTTGTAGAATAGCTCAAGTGGAGTTAAAAGAACTCAAGGTGTAGTTGAAAGATCTTCTAGATAGGGGTTTTATTTCCCCTAGTAAGTCTTTGTGGAGTGATCCTATTCTTTTTGTGTGTAATAAAGATAGTTCTCAATGAATATGTATTGACTACCGCTAATTGAATAACTTGACCATGAAGAATAAGTACCCACATTTGAGGATTGATAATCTCTTTGATCAGTTTAAGGGTGCTAAATTATTTCTAAGATTGATCGGTATGGGTACCATAAGTTGAAGATTAAGGAGGCAGATATCCCTAAGACTGCCTTTCAAACTCGGTATGGTTATTTTAAGTTTTTATAATATCTTTTGGTTTGACCAATACCTCGGCAGCATTTATGGATCTTATGAATTGGGTTTTTCATTAGTTTCTGGACTTATTTATCATTGTCTTTATTGATGATATTTTGGTGTATTCTAAGAGAGAGATGGATTATGCTGATCACCTCTGTCTTGTGTTGTAGACCCTAAAGGATCAACATTTGTATAAAAAATTCTCAAATTGTGAGTTTTGGTTAAATGTTGTGACTTATTTGGGTTATGTTGTTTCTAGTGAAGGGATCATGGTGGATCCATAAAAGGTTACGGTGGTTAAGAAGTAACCTAGACCCACGACTCCAACCAATATTCAGTGTTTCATAGGTTTAGCCAGCTATTATAGAAGTTTATAGAGAGTTTCTCTTCTATTGCTTCCCACATTGACTAAGTTAAATCAGAAAAAGTTTAAGTTATTGCGGTCTGATGCTTGTGAGGGTAGTTACAAAAAGCTAATGGATAAGTTGACTCCTGTTCAAGTCTTAATCTGCCTTAAGACACGGATAGTTCTGTTGTCTATTGTGATATGTCCCGAGTGGGATTGGGCGTTGTGTTGATGTATACTAGCAGGGTGGTTGCTTATTCTTCTAGACAGTTGAAAGTTCATGAGAAGAATTATCCGACCCATGATTTGGAATTGTTAGCTGTGGTGTTTTCATTAAAAATCTGGCGGTATTACTTGTATGAGGTCCATGTTAATATTTATTCTGATCATAAGAGTTTACAATATGTTTTCACCCAAAAAGAATTGAATCTCTGGCAAAAAAGGTGGCTTGAGTTGCTAAAGGACTATGACATGAGTCTCCCCTATAACCCAGGTAAAGCTAACGTGGTTGCAGATGTTCTAAGCAAGTTGTCCATGGGAAGTTTGTCTCATGTGGATGAGGAGAAGTAGGAATTACTGAAGGATATTCACCATTTGGCTAATCTCTAAGTTCGTCTCTTAGATTCTAAGAATGGTGGTGTGATTGTTCAAGCAATGGTAAGGTCATCTCTTAGTGCTAAAAAAAGGAGAAGCAAGTGTTGGATCATATTTTGATACAAATCAAGAATGATGTATGTAGGCAGAAAGTGATTGTTTTTGAGATTAATGGTGATAGTATCTTGAGGTACCAAGGTAGATTATGTGTTCCCGATATTGATGGGTTGTGAGGAAAAATTTTGGTCGAAGCATAAGTCATGTTAAACTATTCATCCTGGTTTAATGAAAATGTATCATGATACTAAAAATATTTATTAGTGGAATAATAATAAGCGGGATGTGGCAAATTTTGTGCCTAAGTGCATAGTGTGTCAACAAGTAAAGGTAAAGCACTTGATGCCCGGTTGTTTAACTCAAGAGAATAAGCTGCCAGTATGGAAATGGGAGATAATTAATATAGATTTTGTTACTGGTCTTCTGCGGTCTTTCCACCAATTTAATTTGATTTGGTTCATTGTGGATAGGATAACTACGTTTTCTCAATTCTTACCAGTGAGGAATAATTTTTCTTCTAAAGATTATGCCAAGTTGCTTATCTAAAAGATCGTAAAGTTGTATGGTACTTCAGTTTCCATCATATCTGCTTAGGGTACTTAGTTTTTATCTCATTTTTGGAGGTCGCTCTAGGAAGGCTTGGGGACTAAGGTGACCCTTGGCACCGTTTTCCACCTACAGACAGATGGGCAAGCAAAAAGGACAATTTAGGCTTAAAAGATATGCTTCGTGCTTGTGTTTATAATTTTGGTTGTAGTTGGGTTTACCACTTTTCTCTCATAGAATTCTCCTACAACAAAAGTTATTACTCTAGTATTGGTATGGATCCGTTTAAGGCCTTATATGGTAGGAGGTATAGATCTCCTATCGATGGTTTAAGGTTGGTGAGAAAAAATTATTTGGTCTTGATTTTGTTCACCAAGCCACGAAAAATGTGAAGGTGATTCAGGAATGACTTAAGCCCTCCCAAAGTCAGCAAAAGTCCTATGCAGATATAAGGCAAAGAGAGTTACAGTTTAGTGATGGTGATTGGGTGTTTCTGAAGGTATCCCCCATGAAAGAAGTGATGCAGTTTGGTAAAAAGGGGAAGCTCAATCCCCATTATATCAGTTTGTACTTGGTTTCGATAAGGGTTATTAATGTTGCATATGAATTGCAGTTGCCTTCTAGTTTGATCTCCATTCACCCGGTGTTTCATGTTTTATTATTGAGGAAGTGCATGGGTGATCCTTCGACAGTTGTTCCCTCGGAGAAGGTGGGTATTTCAGATTCCTTGTCCTACGAGGAGGTCCCAATTGAGATTTTGGATTGGCAAGTCTGTTGGTTGTAGACTAAGAATGTGGCATCGGTAAAGGTTCTTTGGAGGAACCAAAAGGTTGAGAAAGCTACTTGGGATGCCAAAGAGGACATAAAGTCCAAGTATCCATCCTTGTTTCCTATTCCGGATAATCATGCTTGATGTATATGTATTTGTTAACTTCTTTGCTTTCTGACTTTGTTAAAGGAAATGGTGATTTCCTTAGCATCTTTCTTTTTTGTTTTTGTTAAAGGTAAACGTAGGGGTATGTAAAGTCAAATTGTTCTAGTAAATTCCTTATCCTATGATTCTAGAATGAATATCCTAAGGGGGGGGGGTATGTAATGCCTCGGGTTTTTGGTTCTTGAAAATTTTCTGAGTTTTGAGCTTTATGCCCTAAAAATTATGCACCTCATGAGTCATAATATGTCTTGAAGGGTCAGGTTACCCTATTTGTAAGGTGTCCAGTGAATGGTGCTTGAGTTACTTTCCTGAGTATGACTTGGAGGTACAAGTCATAGGGCATTTTGATGGGTCCTATAGACCCAATCGTAGCCAAATTAGAAATTAAATGGCTAAGTTCTACTTTAAGTACGGGTGGCTCACTATTAGCCGTAAGGACTTGCTACTATACATTGGGTGCAAATTGTAGGATATCTAGTGTTTATCCAATTGGGTTCTATGTTGACTATGACTAAACCCTACAAGTCGTAGGGTCCCATTACGAGTGGTACCAGTGTGAGAGGGTCCTGTAAACTGTCTTGGATACTACTCAATGTGATGAGTCATAATGAGACTATATCTGTTATATAGTGACTCCTAATCTTTGATTACAATTTTCAATCTTTTCATTAAGGGCACTTTGGACATTTCCTCTCTACCCCGATTGTAACCCATGACTTAAAACCTTATTGGGGACACCATTAACATGGTTAACTCACTCAGAACAACTCCACTTGTTCTCTCTAATTCTCTCAAGAAGCCATAATTAGGGTTTCCAAGAAATAGGTCATCCAAGGGCTTAAGGGTTGAATTCCTTCTGTGGAACTTATTATTTAAGGCATGTTGCTCTTCCCTGATAGTAAATTTATTAAAAGCATAAGTTTTAAAGGAATGTTCATGAGATATTTATGTTGGTTTGAAATTAAGGGTTGAGGGTTTTGAATACTTTTTGTTGAACAATGTTTTCCCATAGTTTACATATGATTGTTCATGCTTTAATTATGGTTTTGAAATTGTAGGTGCATGGGTATGGTGAATGCTTTTCCCAAACTAGTGACTTTTGAAGTGGTTACGACCCCAACTCCATATTGTTAAAGTGGTTTTTAATTATGAGAAATGTGGAAATTTGTAAAATTGAACCAAAGGGGTTGTGAATTCCCTAAGTGGTGTAATTGATTTTGGCATGTTGTTGCTACCTTACAAGTGTAGTTGGTATAAAGATACCAATAATGTATGCCTTAATGTTAATATGGTTTAATCAATAGAAATGTGTGATGAATGTTTTAATTGGGCTTTAATGGGGGTTGTGTAGCTGAGTCATCAAAGTGGAGGTCTGAGTGACCGATACTGCAAACTGCATTTGCCAACATGGGAGTCTATTTAACTAGGGAGGTTAGATTCCCCCTTATTATTATTACATGATTAGGGAGGTTCGAGTCCCCCACACATCATTACATGATCTAGTACTTAAGTCACCTTAGTATATGATTAATAGGTTGGAGTCCCCAGTGCATATATATAAGATTGTTCTCTAGTTCATTCGGCTACAAGTACTGGGGCTCGACTAGGGGGTGATAGCTGGGGACCATAAAGCCCGTGGGTACTTGTTATGATGGTTAAGCTACACAATCCAGGCTAAAGTTTCAAATTTCATGTTAAGCCTTGTTCCCTATCTCGGCATAAGATATATTTAAATGTATATGTATTTGATTATCTGCATTGCTTTTGTATGATTTTGAACTACTGATCATGGAATTATGTTATCCTTATCCCTGAGCTACATGCTAGTATTCACCCCGCTTGTATCCCCACGCGATGCTGGCACCGAAGCTTTTTCTATTTTTTCTGCACAAAGTTAGGTTGGTTGGTTTGGTCCGTTGGTTTGTGGTGTTGTGGTGAAATGGTAATCTTCCATTCCCTTTAAGTCTTAGGCATTTCACCCATGTTCTTTCTTAGATTTGAGTTGATAGTTACCTTTATTATCATTAACATTTTTATTTTCATTCTTATTGTCATCTGTAAGAGCCGGGGACGTGTCCCAACCAGTACTAGTTTAGGTTATTTGCTTAGAAGGCTTTATTTGGATTACTGTGGATTCGGCGGTGTTGGTCGGTTGTTTGTCCAGTCATCGATCGTCGAGTATAGACTTGTTTTGACTTTTCTTAAGCTTTGCATGCTATCTAGTTATATGTTCGAAATTCATCTGACATTGGGAGATATTGTGTTTGGTTTGATTAGATGCAAGGGTGATCTCCGGTCCACATGGGACTTCAGATACTCGTGACAGCTAGGCCCTGGTTCGGGTCGTGACACACACAATCTTCTGCATTCTTCTTCACTTACCATATTTGGAACATGCTCTATTATAGTAAAATCTACCCCTTTTTTCTCTTTTGTAGATTGAGGCTGATAAAATTTTATTATAGCTTCTGTAATTTGATATCGTTCCTCTACTAGATCCCCATCAACATTCATAATATTGATAATCTGTAACCTTTTTCTTCTACCTCTTACTAAATTATGAAAAAATCTTGCATTCTTTTCCCCTTCTATATGCCAAGTGATCATAGCTTTCTGTTTCCTGTACTCTTTTTGGAAGTGTAGGTATTTTTCAAATCTTCCTATGCTTGACTCAAGATACTTTTATTGGTGGCTGAGAGATTTTCTTCAAATACTTGTTCTTTGATCCTTACAATTTCTTTCCTAATAATTGATGTTGCCTAAATTTCACCTTTCAAAAAGTATAATGCAGATGCTGAATCAAATATAGAACCCAACTAGGCTGGGATCGATCCCACAGGGAATAGGTCAACATTTAATCTAGTATTTGTCTAGGAAACAGGCAAATAAAAAAAAGAGGGGGGGGGGGGGGGGATTTTGTGAAACAAAAGATCTATAGTCATAATTGTAGTTGCTGGACCTGTAATTAATATGAAAAATCACTAGGGTTTTAATACCCATGACACTATAACTACATTGGTTTCTCATGTTGGAAAACTATTCTAATGTGTTGCATGCAAAATCTAACAAGATAGGTTCAGTGAAATGTCTCTCGACTTTGGTGAGATGAATTTCACTCTTCTCCTCTTAGACTCCAATTATATAACTTTTTAACCCTTGTTCTTAGGACCTTTTCCTCCGATGCTGCAAGTCCCCACCAGTCTGGTTTGGGTTTGTATTGTCACCTTAAAAATACAAAGGTCTAGTATAGAAGTATAAGACCATAGATTCCATGTCCACTACAAGATCTTCTCATGAAGGCATAGGTGGAGGTGGAGGAGGTGCAATTGGCATGGTCCTCTTAATAAGAATCTGGATTGCTTCTTTCAAGATGGTCATATCAGTAGTAAGGGCTCCCATGTCTAAATTCCGGATAGCACCCACTCTAGCTGAGATCCCGCCCTCAAATCTATCAAAGCAGATTTGCACTTTTCGTACTGCATACTTGATCTCACCAGCCACATAGGATTTGACCTCTACCTCCAACATCCAAATTTGTGCTTCATGCAACACCTCTATCCATAGAATCTGCTCCATTTGAGTGGTAGCTATTAAAGTAATTGGTTGGAACCTACGTGTATGAACCCAATGGTGTTGTGGGCAGCTGTGACAAAGATAAAGTCACACTAACTTCAGACGGAGGGATATCAGTGGTTGGGGAACCCCTAACTATATTAGGAATCTCCACAGCCAGATCTAGAGCATATGAGTTCCTCAAATCTTTAATCAAGTCCAAATCTACCAGCCACATGGACTGTACGAATCTATCTATGGCACTAATAGTCAAAACAGTTGATTCTGTGGCAATTATTATAGGATAGGGGTATGGAAAAGTGGTGTTGAACTATAGTATCCTTTCTCGTATAATATCTATAATTATCTATGGGCTATTTCCTCTAATCCTTATATGAGTGTGGCAACTTGCCCTAAATTGGTCGCCCCGAAGGTGTTGTCATTAGTTGTCGGTGCAATGCCGTGTCTCGCCACCAACCACCAAGAATTGGTGGAAAAATTCAGTGCGTTCTTATAAATATATGCCCCATTAAACTATAGAGCATTCTCACCTTTTTTAGCAATGTCGCCCGCCAGCCGCCGATAATGTATTAATTTGATCCATACTCAATCTTTCTACTCACTACAAATCATTTCTCTGGAAATCATATTTTGGTGTCTCCTCTAATGGATCAAATATTTCTCTAGACAAGCCCCTTTAGATTGCCTTGATATAGATATCAATCGCAGTGTCCCAAACTCTAATAGTGTCAAGTCAGGGTTGTTTCTTCATATCCTTCTCTTTTCTAAAGAAGTTATGTTCCTTAGCGTAGTAGCATACTTGGTGTAAAACTCCCTTACCATCTCTGGCTCATAATTCCTAAGATATTTGATCATCTACCCTAACTCATTCCTTTCAAAGCCCAGCACCAACTTTAGAACCTACTGGAGAGTTTCTGGATTATACTTAGCTCCTCCGGAATGCTCTTCTTGTTATTGCCCTGATTATTTTAAAGAAACTACATCAATGAAATAGTCCTAGGATTTTAGGACTACCTAATGTTGAAGATCAACACCCCTTTGAAGTAGGGTAGCAGCAGTACCCTGGGAGGATTGATGCCCCCTTTTACACCGAGGAGTTAATCTCCTCAAAATAATTCTCACCCTCATCTTTGTGTGTGTTTTTCATTCTTTCTTCATACTAGGGAAGTTTGATGGGGGTGGTTGTTTATACCAAGATCGTAGATGGGTGGCTTGGCCTTCGCCTTATTATGTTCCTTGGACTTGCCTCTTATGGTCCAAGGTGATTGTTGTTCAAAATCAATACTCATAGAATACTCCATCTCTATCCAACCGGCACCCTCGATCTTACTCTTTAAGGATCTTGGTGGGGTCAACTCCTTAGAAATTTTCTTTTAGAGATCCTTGTCTTGTGCCTTCTTTGACTTAGAAGTCATTTTACCTGCATTGGAAAGAAGAATTAGTTCCAGATTGAAATAGTTTATAGGTGTAGGTTAACTTAGATGACTCTTACTACAATCGTGCATTAAAGGTATGATCGTACCTTTTGATTGTTGGATGGGTTTCCTAGAAGTTCTAAAAAGACATGCCCTCAGACAGTTGGTTCCTAATCATGGAAAAAGAGTACGATCATACCTTCTAATCATAGGAACATCACTAAAGTACTGGGGGTATGTCACATCAAATAACTACATACCACGATCATACCTAAATTTGATGATCGTGGGATGTGCTCCTATGATGGGCACTTACAAGATTTAAACTGAGACCTCATAATTAACCAACCTATGACTGTAAGTAGATACCACAATCATAAGTTGTGTCGTGGAGAACACTTACACTTACACAAAATCATACTCAATTTTTTTTACTTTTTTAAACCCATTTGAGACCAAAATTACCCATAATTATGCCCAAATGGGCACTCAAACTTTCCATGTGCTAGTAATGACTCAAAAATCAAACATAAGAGTAACTCAAACACTCCTATAACCAAAATTGACTCAACAACTTAATCAATTAAATTTTAACTTGAAGGCTTACATTTTTGCTTTCAATTAGATGAGAAAGGGAAGGAATTAGATTCATATCATAGGTAATGTTCTTAATTCTTACTTTTAGGACTAATTAGGAGTCAATGATTTGGTGTTTGTAATAACTGGAAATAATGAGGGTATTGGATTGGATCTTTGATAAGGGTTTAAATGTTTAAAACCCTATATGAGTTGAGTCGGATAGGTTTCTCGTTATTTGAGTGAGCTCCACAGACGAGAGATTCATACTATCATAGTATCAACCCACAATCATGACATCTTATTGTTGTTTGGGGATTGAAGGAAACTTACCTAGGAACCTGCGAGTGTTAAGGAAAATCGTGATGTATGAATGCAATCTTTTCTTAAAACCATAAGTTTGTTGCCTAACCTTATGATCTACAAGAGTTTAATAAGATGATGGGAACCATGACTATGACATCTAGGTATGACCGCAATGATCCATCATAGGATAACTCTAAATTTTCACCCTATAGGACTTTCAATGAATGTTATCAAATGATTGAGCCCACAATCATACGATACTCTCATGGATTCAGTCCTAAGTCTATTTCAACATCATCTTTTGTGGACAATCCCTGCACTAATAACAACCGTTACCCTATAGAATATAAAGTACAAAACATGGATTACCTCTCAAGAAGAACTTGATATAATGTTGCATCACGCTGTGGCTAAGTTGGTTGCTCAAGCTTCACCAACTAGCCCACGGGTTGCCTCACATGAAGTGCCTAATTTGACATTGCAGCATAACTCAATTTCCTTGACTACTTGGACTTTATCAATGTTAAATTTCTCATATGACCTCATCTCTTTCGTAGTTCCTACATAGTACTTAACACACTGACCATTTTCCTTGAATTGGTGAACCCTCATCTTCTTTTAGCTTAATTGGCCCATATAGAAATACCCTTACCACAGCAAATGGTTCAAACCATTTGGACATCAATTTTCCAAGAAATAGACAAAGCGACAAATTATACAACAAGACCAAGTCTCTTGGGTGAATTCTCTACATTTAATCTTTTAGTCATGATACAAATTCATCTTTTCCTTGTACAGCATTGATCTCTCATAAGAGAGTAGACGAAGTTCATCTATCTCATTTATCTATTCTAATATCAATTTTGTTGCATCACTTCATTCCAGACTCAATTTCCTTAATTCCCACAATGTCTTATTTTTAAGCTCGACGAGCAAGTGACAACCTTTACTATACACAAGTTGATAAAGAGAAGAAACTTTTAGGGTCTTAAATGTTGTTTGATAGGACTATAATGAATTATCCATCCTTCTAGACCAATCTTTCCTATTGGCATTAACAGTCTTCACCAAGATAGACTTGATCTCTCAATTAGAGTCCTCAACGTGCCCACTCGTCTAAGGATGTTAAGGTGTTTCCATATTGTTTTTAACACTATATTAATCAAGCAAATTTTTGAAGAAACAATTGCAGAAGTTCAATCCTTCATCACTAATTATAGCTCGAGGGCACCAAATCTAGAGAAAATTTTCTTTTTCAAGAAGGTTTTAACACTTTTACCCTCATTGTTTGGAAGCGGAACTGTCTTTACTCAATTGGAGACATAGTCAATGGACACCAATATGTATTTCATTCCATGCAAACTCCTAAAGGGGCCAATGAAGTAAATAGCCCAAATATTAAACAACTCAAGCTCAAGAATAGTCGTCATTAAAAGTTTATGTCTACGTGAGATATTCCCTTTCCTTTGACATTGGTCATAAGCCCTAACATAGTCATGAGCATCTTTATAAATAGTGGGCCAATAGTAACCTCATTGCAAGATCTTATATGCAGTTTGTGAACCTCCATGATGACCCCAACTGGTGACGAGTGACATGCCTCTAATATGTTCATCATTTCGACCTGAGGAACACATCTCTGAATCACACCATCGGCGCAAACCTTAAACAGTTATGGCTCATCCCAAAAGAATTTTCTTACTTCATGCATAAACCTCTTTTACTGTTGAAACAACATATATTCCAAAATTAGATCACTTGCCAAATAATTGGTAAAGTCTGCGAACCAATGAATTAAGTCTTGTGATAATGCCAACACCTACTCATCTATAAAAATATTATCAATTTCAAGCTAATAGTCTAGTTTCAGCATTGCCTTCTGCTCAAGGCTTCATAAATAGTTGGCCATTTGATTCTTAGTCCTTTTTTAATCCTTGACCTCAAATTCAAACTCTAGCAATATAAGTACCCATCTAATAAATCTTGGATTTCCATCTTTCTTCGCCATAAGGTTTCCAAGAGTTGTATGGTCAGTATGCACAATCAATTTTGTGCCAAACAAGTAAGATCTTGATTTGAGAATGTAAGATCTTACATTCTCAAATAGAATGTAAGATCTTCTCTTGTCTTTGTCCTAGGAATACACCTAGCACCACTGAAATAGTATTGCAGATATCTTCAACTGGTAAGGTCCAATCGGGAGACACAGTAATGGAAGATGAAATCAAATTCTCTTCCATACACTTGAATGCCTTTAGATACATCTCATAAAACACAAAATTTACATCTGTCCCAATGACTTTCACAATGGATTTGAAATTTTAGAGAAATCCTTGATTAATCTTTGATAGAAACCTGCATTCCTTAAAAAGCTATGAAAGCCCTTCATGGAAATTGGTGGAGGCAATTTCTCAATTACCTCAATCTTTTCCTTGTTGACCTCAATCCCCTTCTTAGAAATCTTATGACCAAGCATTGTTATTTTTTTAACCATGAAATGACAGTTCTCTCAATTTAGCACCAAGTTACATTCCGCTAATCTCCTGTGAACATTAGCGAGATATTCCAAACAATCATAAAATGAGTCACTAACAACTAAAAAGTCATTCATGAAAACCTTTTCATCCTCCACCATGTTAGAAAATATGGACATCATACACTACTAAAAATCAGTGAGAGCATTATATAGACCAAACGACATTTTCTATAAAGAAAATGAACTATATAGAAAAGTGAAAGTGGTCTTGTATTGGTCTTTAGGGGTGATAGGAATCTGATTATACCCCGAATCACCATCTACAAAATAATACCATCCTCTACCAGCAAGACAGTCTAACGTCTGGTCCATGAAAGGCATAGGAAAGTAATTCTTCTCAGTGGATGAATTAAGTTTCCTATAGTACATACTAATTCACAATTCAGTGACAGGACACACTAGAATTAGCTTATTCTTTTCATTGGGAACCATAGTGATTCGATCCTTCTTTGGAACACACTAGATTGGGCTTACCCATTTGCTGCCAGCAATCAGATAAACCACGTTTGTATCCAATCACTTAATGATCTTTTTTTCACAATCTCTTACATGGGTGGATTTAATTTGGTCAATGCAAGACATATAATTTGGCTTAAATTGGATTTTGTGAGTAAAAATTTCAGGTAGAATTCTAACAGTGTTAGAAATGAGCCATTCAATGGCCCATTTGAACCTCCGCAGAACAGACTCTAAAACCTTGACTTGTCCGTCTGATAAATAAACTGTAATGATAATCAGAAAGGAATTCTTGAACCTCAAAAATACATATCGCGGATGAAATGAAAGAGACTTGAGCTCCAAAATGGGAGAATCCTCAATAGATAGTTTAGCAGGCAGGGTCATGATGTGCTATAGAAATATAGCACTTTTGATGCTAAAAATGAGGAAAATATGCAAGTTTCTAAGGTTGTTTTGTTAGATATGATGCGTTTTGGGTCTGTTTTGTAGGAAATTATTTTTTGGATACGAAGTTCATGAAAAAGGAGATTTTTGCTACTTATGGGAGGAATTATGGATTTTCGGGACACTTTCTAGATTGTTCGTGACCAAAACATATGTGGGAATTAAAGAAGAGTAGAAAAATAACTTCCAGCACGTGCTAAGTCAACATGTGGACCGTATGTAGCACATGTGGACCGCATGTGGGCAAAGAATGTGTTAGATGTCCAAAATCCCGAGAGCTAACTTGCAGAATTTTTTGATCCGGCAACATGCGGTCACTACATGTGCCCACCCCGCAGGCCACATGTGCTACATGCGCCCAAGGACAGGGCACATAAAGGGACCACAAGTAGTCACTGTATTACCCAAGCACACACGCAAGTATACGTGGACTCACCAAGTAATACAGTGGCCTTAAATAAAGTCGAATATCGATCCCTCAGAGACTTATGTTAAGAAACTATCCAATTCTAGTTTAACAATTGAGATTAACTAGTACAACGTAGCCAAAAGAGTTTTGAAAGTTTATAAACTAAAACTAAACTAAAATAACGCAGAAAAGTAAAGACTTTGGACAATGAATAGATGAAAGAGCGGGGTTAAATCACTACAAATAATCATACGGCTCTATTGAAATTGATTCGCTAGATTACTTATCTTGGTTGTTGATTCACGGGGTTGATATTATGATCATGATCTCTCGAGCCTCAAATCACCTATCTAACTTAGCCCCACAACTATATTATTGAGCGGGGATATGAAAACTAAGCTAAATGCATTTATATTTCATCCAATAGTGAACCAAATAAGGCTTCTAGGTATATCTCTACCCTTGATTCTAATTTAATCCCTTATTTTATAAAAGAATAAGAACCTTACTCTATTTATCCCCCACGTTCTATCTTCTTATTCCCCCTCTTGAGGTCACAAAGTCAATAATTGATATATTCTAAGGGTCACTAATCCTTAAAACAGTTATAACAAGGATAAATAAAAAACAAAATATGATAAGTAATCCAAACAAAATCAATTCAAGCAATCGTAATCATGTTCTTGACCTTAACCCCTGAAAGGGGGCGTTTAGCCGCTAATGGACATAATCGTAATCGAAAGAAAGGAAAAAATATAATAATCCATAAACAAAAAAAGTAAAGAAATAAAAACCCTATTTGAAGTGTTTATAAGCCCCTCTCCAAGCTTCCAAGACGTCCAAGGTTTTCAACAATGTGTACAAGTGTCATGTTTATAGAAAGACAATTTGGCCGGTGTGGGAATAAAATTTGCTGTTCATTATTTAGTCCCAAGGAATAAAGGGTACCGTGTGTTGATTTCTCCAAGGGAATAAGGGGTGTGTCACCCCTTTATCGCGAGGGTACACTGGAAATTACATTTTTGGCTTCTTCACTCGTCTGATGCCTTTGTCCTTCTATCCCAAACCTTGTGGTGTTATTTCCCCTTTATTCCAGCTTGTTCATCATCCATATATCATCATAATCAACTCAAAAAGCATCTTATATCATCAAACACCACAGATTAGATATCAAAACAACACAACGTCAAGAACGGTGAACTAGAAACTCAAGCTAAGAACTAGTGTCGTCCTTTAAATCTTTAGCTTATTGTTTTAACTCTCGACTTGATTCAGTTGTATTTTAAACACTATAAACAAGTTTTTCCACACATAATTATACAATAAAACCATTAGAAACTCATTACACACACTAGAATTCATCGAGATCAACTAGAATAACCCGTAGCTCAAGCTAGTAACACTAGTTTTACCATTTGAACTCTAAATGATCTATTTTATTCCAAACTTGTTTGAAAGACACCTTAATCATTGTAATCACATACTTAAAACACTTAGATGCTCAATTATATCATTGTTAAAACATTAAGCACATGAGAAGTCCTTAAAACAAGGCTAAATAAGCTAGGATAACAACACTAAGGTGCATAAAACCACCTCAGATCACCACCCCACACTTAAAGCCTTGTTCGTCCTTGAAAAACTCTTTACTTTAGCATCATAAGCTGAGGTGACTCCACACTTATACTATAGGAAAGACAATCAAGCTAGAACTATAGTGACTACACAGAATTTAAGTTTTTACACTAAGCATGCTATGTACAATTGAAAGCTCAAGAATATTACTCCAAAACATCCTAACCTCAAAAATTTACTCACGTAGTTGGCAAACTCATACATATTGTTCAATCACAGACATCATTCAAATCACCTAACTATCATCAAACATGTGACCTCACCATAAGAGAGTTACCCATAACACTCATATAAATGCAATTTATAACAAAATGGGTACAAGAATCAAGTTACTCTTACTCTCACAAGGAATTCATAAGTTACACAAGATGAACCATATGCTTACCCTTAGTGTAGCACCCAAATAATATCAGAATGTTGAAGCTTAGGATCAAATAGGTCTTTAAGGATTGTAATATAGGCTAAGGAATGGGTAGGAACTATTCTAGCTAGTAATAGTGACTATCTTCCCTAAGCGCTTTAATACATCACACATTGCATTCAATTCAACACTAACAACCTATTTACACCACTTTTGTCCACCCCCATATTTTGTTTTGCCTCATCTCATTAAGATCATTCATACACACTATGGTGGGAATATGCTATGTACACTTTATTCAATTTTACCCTTCTACACACCCATTTTACGTTATGCACCCCTATGATAGCCACTCTCAACTTAAGCAATTGGCTTAGTTGAGATGCACAATATCCAAGGAGGACTAGGCCAAAACAGGTTCATTGTTACACAACTGGGCTAAAAATAGGGCTTTCTTTAGAACCAATTCTCTAACTCCCATCCACTACACTTCAATTTTACACACCAATAACTATTACTTTAGGACTTTATTTCTTCTTTCTCCTAACTTTTTTAAACTCCTTACTCAATTAATTTATACTAAAGTACTTATAAGCTTTAGTTTGAATTAAGGTCAATCAAAAAAGGGATTAGGATACATATGAGGTTGCCAAAGAAAATAAGTTAGAGTCTCAATGGGATTAACTACGATTATGAACAAAGGTAGTCCCAAAGAGGGTATGAAACATGGCTATCAAAGAAATACCTATATCATCTCCTAAACCCACACTTTTTATTTCTCTTTGCATACACACCAGGCAAGTTCTAGACAACAAATGCAACATGGAATATACAAAACCTTACACACACATGGTTCATACTTAACTCAGGTAGGATCATCATAGACTCTTAACCAAACAATCACATGAATTCAACATAAAGCCAACAAGAGTCATAATCATGAGCCTAAGAATCTAAAAAGTAGTAATTCACACAACCAACATGCTTTTTCCTACCAAAACACCTGCATCATACAGTCAAATATAGCACCAACAAGAATATCTCACTTACCTAAAATAGAAAAATTTAAATTTACTCCTAAAAATAGGAATTTCCCCACCCCACACATAAAAATTGACTTTGTCTCTGATGTATACTTAAAAGTAGAGATAGAAATACTACCTGAGGCCTCTAGGCCTATCTAGTATCATCTTCTTGCATTAAGAGGGTCTGGGGACCCCGTACTTAGTCATCGCTATGCTTCTTAGCTGAGAATTTCGGTACTCAAAGTTTCCATCAACCTATGACTCAACAAAAACAAAAACTAGTGAAATAAAAACCAAAATATTGAAAATAAACCTACTATAACTTGGGTTACCTCCCAAGAATCGCCTGATTTAGTATCACGACATGACTCATTCATCGACTTATCCATTTTCCTTTATCCTTTTCCTCCTACTTGGAGTCCATCTTCTTATTCGTTTCTAACCTCATGAGTGTGAACTCTCAAGGTCATCAACTTTCTCAACAATAGCATTTTTAGGCTCATTAATCTACATCATTTTAGGTTGAGGTTATTGTGTCTTAGGCCACTCAATGAGGAAGTTTGAAGAGGTCTTTTGCGGAATAGACTCCACCGCCCCATACTTATCCCCTTCAGTTACTGTAATCATGCATAAATATTTATAGTGGGATAGTGTGTTCAGTGTTTTGTACATTTTAAAAATTGCCTCTTTATCATCTAGCCTTATTTTGAGCATGCCCTCTTTCACATCTATCAATGCTCCTCCCATCACCAAAAATGGACATCCCAAGATGACTAGCACTCTTTTATCTGCCTGAAAATATAAAACAATAAAATTAGCAGGAATAATAAAATTACCAACCTCGATGAGAACATCCTCAATAATTTCTTAAGGATGGGCTATAGCCCGATCTGCCAATTGGAGTAACACAAAACTCGGTTTCAGCCTCTTAAAGCCCAACGTGTTGAACAAGGAGAGGGGCATCAAGTTGATACTTACCCCTAAATCACTACTTACGTAGACCACCTCATTATTGCTAATTTAGATTGAGAGGGTGAAACTCCCAGGGTCTTTGACATGACACGAACCCAGGACTTGTCGTAATGGTCATCCCAAGTCCAACCAGGATTAGGGAGCGCCCCCTATTACCCAACCCAACCACCTATATCCAGCCTTAAATAAGATGAATTTTAAATATATAAAAAAATAGTGTATTGATCTCATTAAGACTCTTGATAGGGTCACAACCGTGACTAACCCAATCGATTCCAACCATACTGCAACAACCGCCCAACCATAACAACAAAACCATAGACTGTGATCCAAAGGGAAATACCAAAACATAATATAAAAATCAGTCCCAAAATGTAATATGACAGAATAGTGAGAAATCATGTCCGATGATGCTAGCCTTAATATTAATACCAATGCTAAGGATGACGCCTTTACCGATCCTACCCATACCAACCCCCAAAAATAGCACAAAGCCTCTATCCAAAAGAGTAAATAAATCCAGTTTATACATGCCCCCAACCATGGTCAAAACTAATATCCAAAATAAAAGAAAAGTGTCCAAACAAATTCATAACATGAAATAATGCCTTTCGAAAGAATAGAAGCTCACCACTTTAGTCCAAAAGCTAATACCAAATCCGCATGCTAAACAAGAGGAGTAGAATGGTCAGTGCCTACATAGCGTGGGTATACAGCCACCAGTAGATGGGGTTAGCAAATAACCACTAGCATGAAACTCAAGATAAGGATAAAATAATGCGAATTATAAAACCAAGTGAAACCATCCATAATGCATAAACCCTTACATATATATTAGTGTCGGAAAAGAGAATCAGGTTTAGCATGCATTTAAAACCTTTACCTGGGTTGTTTATCATTGTCATCCTAACCACCCAAGGGCGATATGGGTTCAGCTCCCCCTGCTGAAAGGGTCCCAATGCAAGTATCCGAACGACTGAGCAATATCCCATGGGATGACTAGTACATCCCTCCAATATAAAACATGACACTCTGATATAGTCATCGAAGACCTCTCATATTGGCAAATATGAGTTTTCAATTTTGGTCCCATCAGGACCGCCACCTTCCACAGCTAAGCTATACTCCCCGCCATTAATACCTAATTAAATCCATGTTCAAACTATCTGTTTACTATTTATTAACCAAGCCAATATTAATGGTATCATCATACCACCCCATTACTTGTAAGTAATATCCATAGCAAAACTATTCAGGTTAGGGGACCTTAGGTGCCCTTACTTTTACCATATTAAATCCACTTAGGAGACTTTTATGCTCTCCACAAGGATAACCATTCAGCCTTTAGCCTTTTTAAATCATTTAAACTATGCATAAATCCTTTATCCAATTTAAAACATGCAAGAGTACCATTAAAAGAAGTCAATACAATAAACATATCTTTATAAGCATTTTATCAAACACCTTGAGAGCATAATATGACCAAAACCAATTCCAAAGGACATTAAATCATTACCATGAAAACCAATTGTCCAAATCCATAATTAATGTATATAAAAGCATAATTAAACCTATAGAAAACCATAACCAAACAATTAATATCAAAAACCCCAAATAATAGTTGAAAACCATAATTATGAAATAGTAAAACCATGAAATCAATCATATAAACCATGCATTTAGTTGAAATTACAATGAGGGAAGAGAATCATGCCTTATACCAAAGAATTGACGGAAACAAAATCACCAAAGCAAGCCCCAAAGCATAAAACCCTAGACTTCTTGCCCCAAAAGCTCTTGAGAGAATTATAAAATATTTGGAATAGTTTCTAAGTGTTAATGAATAGAATAATAGGGTAAATAGCCTCCTAAGTGTATTAGAAGTCATGGGTCCTAATTAGGGTAAGTAGGGAAATATCCAGAATACCCCTACTTAAATCTTTTAAGAACTCATCACAGAGATACAATTGACTACCACAAGTTGTACCCTCATATACGATCAGTACCCACCATTCGTATCCAGACCTCAACCCTTGGATCAAATAATGTACAGCATAGGACTCATCCAACCAAGTTGTAACAACAACATACGATCCGTACCCATGACCCATATCCCTGGCAAAATGAAATACCATGAGGATCAACATTATCCACCATACGAGTCCTTGATATGAACCGTATCAATTCTTATAACTCATACCCCTAAGTCATACCCATTTCAGTGACCAAAACTATCCCACTAACTAACACTAGTAAGTATTTGATCAGACTATACCACTCATAACCCAGTATATGACTTGCACCCATGAGTTATATTGGGTCAAGAAAATGGATTCTCGAGAAATTTTCTAATGGTCAAAACCCAGGATGTTTCAGTCTTTGAGCTTTTTGTGCATCTTCTGTATAACCACAAAACTATACTTCTCAATGAGTTCTTCTGTCTTAACATCCTATAGCTTAACTTTTTTATTGACCACATCCCTCAAGTACTTAGCATACTTGGGCATTCCCTGCAAAGCATCTAAAAGAGGAAGGTTAATGTGAAACTCTCTAAACATGTCAAAGAACTTCATGAAACACGCATCCTTCTTCACTTTTCTAAGCCTCTGTGAGAAAGGTGGTGGTGGTCTCTGCTTCTCTTGTTCAACAACTTTGGTTTTCGAGTACTCAGACTTCCTCAAATTTTCAGCAACTTTGTCATTTACCTACTTAGGAGCTATCTCAACATCTACCTCCTTAGTTGTCTTTTAAGGATCTTCATTGAGCTCATTACCACTCCTCAAAGTGATTGTCATTACTTGTTTAAGAGGTTCAATATTACTTGGCAAACCACTTTGAGGCCTGGCATTTTGTACCTGCTGTATTTGCCCAACCTACATCTCCAAGTTATTTGAAGACACTTGCTGGCTCTTTATATCTGCTGTCAATTATGCCTGAGTAGCTAGAATTTATTTCAGTATCTCTTCAATATTGCTAGTTTGAGTCATGGCCTGATTCTGCTGATGATGAAGTTGTTGTTGTTGGTTGTTCCATGATGGATTTAGTGGCTAAGTCTACCACTTTAGATTGCAGGCATTTCCATAATTCAGCCTTTGAGCATTGCCCACGTACATCACTGACTCAAGATTTGCAGCACACATAGCGCAGAATGACCAGTGTTGCGACAAACCTCACATCAAGTACTTGTCTGTTGAGTTGCATTAACTATTGCTATAGACTGTGTAATCCCTAATTTCATAGTATTGAATTGAGTAGTTAACTTATTTTGCAGTGCAATAATCTGAGTGGATATCATAGTAAATTGGTCCACCCTCAACACACTTGTAACCTTCTTTGTAGTATTTTTTGAGTCAGAATGCCATTCAGTTTTCCCTTGTGCAATCTGGTTCAACAAGGTATATATCTTATTATACGTTAATTCTAATGCTTGAACACTTGCATCTGAATCTAACAAAATTTTTGTGTTGTGATCAAGTATCGCAACAAAAGTGTGAGCTAGTACCTCATTGGACTACTGATGATGTGGATAGTCTAGAATAAGAGCTTTGTACCTTTTCTGTGTAGGATATAAGTTCTCATCTAGCTTCTATTTGAAGCACACAATCTCACTACACAGTCTCTCAGTCTTGCCAGATGGAAAAAATCGAATAAGGAATTTTTCGGCTAAGACATCCCAAGTTGTGATTGAACTTGTTGGCTCATCGTTCAACCACTTTTTCACTTCCCCCAATAGTGAAAAGGGGAAAGTGTAAACCTAACATAGTCATTTGACACACCCATAGGGATGAATATGTCACTGATCTCAAGGAAGTTCCATAGGTGAACTTGTGGATATTCATGTGAAAGCCCCATAAATTGTCCACTAGTGATCAAAAGCTGCACCATGTTCGATTTCAGCTCAAAGTTACCTCTAGCAGATGGTTTCTGAAAAGTAGAGGCCAAATTTGTTGGAAGTAGGATTGCTACTTTGTGAACTGTCCTGCGGACTGGTTGATCTTCGGCCATGAGAGCAGGATTATCTTGTTACTCTTAAATTTGTGGGATCTAACGGAGAAGTACTACTTCTCTCCTCAATTAGTGAAAGCGTTGCTTGAGTTTGGGGCTTGGTTCAACCAATTCCCTATCCTTTGCCTACTTATTAGTCTATAAACCTATTTCCTATAAATTCAATACCAAAACCAAGCATAAATCACCAAATAAATAAAAAAAGTAAAACTAATACTAAAATAGTAGCCAATTTACAAGTGCCCGGCAATAGCACCAAAACTTGTTGAGCACACGCAAGTGTACGTGGTCTCATCAAGTAATACAGTGGCCTTAAATAAAGCCGAATATCGATCCCTTAGAGACTTATGTTAAGAAACTATCCAATTCTAGTTTAACAATTGAGATTAAATAGCGCAACGTAACCAAAAGAGTTTGAAAGTTTATAAACTAAAACTGTCCTAAAATAATGTGGAAAAGTAAAGACTTTGGACAATCAATGGATGAAAGAGAGGGGTTAAATCACTATGAACAATCATACAACTCTATTGAACTTCATTCGCTAGATTACTTATCTTGGTTGTTGATTCACGAGGTTGATATTATGATCATGGTCTCTTGAGCCTCTAATCACCTATCTAACTTAGCCCCACAACTACATCATTGAGCGGGGATATGAGAACTAAGCTAAGCGCATTTATATTTCATCCCATAGTGATACAAATAAGGCTCCTAGGTATATCTCTATCCTAGACGCTAATTTAAATCCCTTATTTTATAAAAGGATAAGAACCTTACTCTATTTGTCCCTACATTCTATCTTCTTATTCCCCCTCTAGAGCTCACAAAGTCGACAATTGGTATATTCTAAGGGTCGTGAACCCTTAAAATAGTTATAAAAGGATAAATAAGCAACCAAATATGATAATCAATCCAAACAAAATCAATTCAAGCAATCGTAATCATGTTCTTGGCCTTAATCCTTGAAAGGGACATTTAGCCGCTAATGGACATAATCGTAATCGCAATAAAGGAAAGCATATTATAATCCATAACAAACTAAAGTAAAGCAATAAAAAAAACTATTTGAAGTGTTTATCATCCCCTCTCCAAGATTCCAAGATTCCAAGACGTCCAAGGTTTTTAACAATGTGTACAAGTGTCCTATTTGTAGGAAGACGATTTGGCCGGTGTGGGAATAAGCTTCGTAGCTCGTTTCCTTGTACCAGGGAATAAGGCGAACTGAATGTTATTTTATCCCAGGAAATAAGGGGTGTGGTGCTTTTATTTCTCCCAAGGAATAAGAGGTGCAGCGCCCCTTTATCGAGAGGGCACACTGGAAATTGTATTTGTGGCTTCTTCACTTGTCTTACGCCTTTGTCTTTCATGCCCAAGCCTTGTTGTGTTATTTAACCTTTATTTACAGATTTTGTATCATCCATATATCATAATAATCAACTCACAAAGCATCATACATCATCAAACACCACGGATTAGAGCTCAAAACAACACAACGTCAAGAATAGTGAACTAGAAACTCAAGTAAGAACTAGTGTTGTCCTTTAAATCTTTAGCTTATTGTTTTAAATCTTTGACAAATTCAATTGAATTCTAAACACTATAAAAAAGTTTTTACACAAATAATTATACAATAAAACCATTAGGATCTCATTACATACACTAGAATCCATCGAGATCAACTAGAATAACACCTAGCTCAAGCTAGTAACACTAGTTTTCTCATTTGAACTCTAAATAGTCCATTTTATTCCAAACTTGTTTGAAAGACACCTTAAACATTGTAATAACATAATTAAACACTTAGATGCTCAATTATATCATCATTAACATATTAAGAACATGAGAAGTCCTCAAAACAAGGCTAAATAAGCTAGGATAACAACACTAAGGTGCATAAAACCACCTCAGATCAGCCACCAACCCTTTTTCTCCTATTTTATTCATGATTTAGTTTTAGGGTTTCCTCATGTACTATAAATATTCCTTATGTGTTTTTAGAAGAAGTTACACACTATTAAAACTTACTAACAAATTTTTATTCCAAGATTCGATTTTAGTCTTGGAATTCTTGTATATTAATTTCAGTTGATTGATTTAATTACAAATTTGGATTTTTATTTGTGATTATTGTTATATCATATTATGCTTTCAATCATAAATGTTGTTTATTACCCTTAAACCCTTAGCTAGAGTCATGGAAACCCTGGCGGATTGATGAAATAGGGGAAATGCTAATGTTGTTCTGAACTGATACCCATGCATGCATTGTATTATCTTCACTTTAATAGTTTTATTAATGAGTGAACATGTTTTGATCCCACCTAGATTGGTTCTACTTACTCCAAAAGTAGAGTAGTGACTAGGAAATGATAATGACAACAGTAATTTAGAGTTTAACTCTCCATCCACACTACTAGGTTTGATCTATGTAAAATGGTTAGATTTTATCTAATAACTAAAGACTCAAAAGGTAATAGTTAATTGGGATCAAGATAAGGGTTCGTAACGAGACATCCTGAAACTCAAAAGGTAAATGGTGAAATCCTTCTGCTCATCAAAAAGACTGTAAAAGGTACATAACTTATCAATTCTGCATGCAAGGTGTCAGGTTGGTTCAACAAAGCACAATAAGCCTTTGGAGTTGAGAAGCCAGGTGGAACACAATCCTAGTGTTCACTTATGACTGATTACAAAAGAACTTGATACTTGCCACTTGTTCGATATTGCTACTCAAAGCCCCCCATTTACTTTTCCAGTTTTTCCCATTGATTAGAATAGCTGAGAGCCATAATTCCACGTATTCCCTTAGGATTTAACCCCAAAAGTTATTGGGTTACTATATTTGTCTATGACCGTATCATCTTCTAAGAGGAGGTGTAGCTTGGATATCCAAATTTGGCGTCATTGCCTCAGAATATGGTATTGATTTGTGAATTAAAGTTGTTGCAATTTTTTGGGTTTTTCTTTTTGTTTTGTTCTTAATTAGGTATACGTCGATGTATGCCTAACATAAGGAGTGAAGGTAATCCCTTACTCCCAGAGAATACAATTCCAGAGAGGATCCTATAAACACCTAGTAGAAGGTAGAACGGACTAAAGATGATAATCTTGAAGGGGTTCGTGATGTTGTGCCTCCCCCTTCTCGTGAAAAAGTATAGGATATTATTGATAGGAAGACTGGTGAGATTTTAGCTCAAGCTAAAAATAAAAAAAGGTAATGGAAGAAGCTCAGCGGGTAGATAGGGAGGCAGATCTACTCAAGAAAAGACAAAAAGTAGGCCACTAAGTAGCACTCGGTGGAAATCAGAATAGAGCTAGAGCTGCTCGTGTTCAAGTGGTCCTAGAATATCAGTATGTGCATCCATATTAGATGATGAAGAATATCTAGGATACGTTGAGTTGGCAGAGACTGGAGCAATTATTCCTCCTATTTTACCCCAGGCTGTTTGGCATCACGAGTGCAATGATCCAATTCTTAAATCTGAAGGGTGTATTTGTGCGTTTGCCTACAAATGGTGCAAATATGCACCTTGAAAATTTTATAGGGATCTGTAGTTCTTATACCATTCCATAGGTGAATTAGAAAGCACTTAGACTGAGATTGTTCCCTTTCTCACTTACAAGAGAAGCATTTTTATGGTTAGGGGAAGTGCTAAGAGGCTCTATCACTTCATGGAATGAGTTGTGCAGGAAATTCTTGATCTAGTTCTTTCCTCCATCTAGGATGTTGTAGCTTGAGGAAGAGATCTATAGTTTCAGGTAGCTGTAATCAAAATCTATGTACGATGTAAGGTTCAGGTTCAAGAAAAAGCTAATTATGGTGCCCAACCATCGAATGTCAAGGATGAGCTTATTGGAGATATTTTAAAGAACCTTAACCATCAGCTCTAGAGCCATGGGGAGGAGATTTTATGAGACTATTCTGGGAGGGAGCTTCAGAGATACTAGATCAAATCTCAGTCACTAATAGAGGGTGTGAAACTTGGGAGCATGAGAGAGGATCTAAAACACATGCTATTGGCGCCTCCTGTGACCAGAAAGTAGCTGATAATTCAGTAGAGAAAGAGATCGTATTTCTAAGAACTGATCTAGGGGTACTAGCAAAGCATCTTGTAATAGCGACTTTTGAGAAAGTGAACACAGTAGCAGCACAAGGTTCAGCTTCCAAAGCTTATGAGTCAAAATTAGAGGACAAAGAAAACTATCTGGATCATCAGTTGGAGGGGAATCAAGGTCAAAACTACTATGAAAGATACATAGACTGTAGTAGGGAGTGAGATGATGACTGGAGGAAAAAGGATGACTGTAGAGAGAAGGGAGATAGGTAAATACTACCCGACAGATGAGATATAGAATCGAGAATGGAAGATATGATGACCAAGTTGGTAAAGGATCAAGAAAATTAGGAGATCATCCTTAAGGAGATTAAGACTGACATTTCAGGGTTGACCTAGAAGGTCGAATCCCATGCCACGGTTATTAAGAAGTTGGAGCACCAGATCAGGAAGATGTCTGCAACTCTGAACTAGAGGTAGCCAGGTACCATTCTGAGCAACACTGTGCAAAATTCAAAAAATAACGGTTATGTTCTTGCCATTACCACAAGGAGTGGTATAACTACTATAGATCCCCACTACCTATTGCAGAAGTTGTTGTTGATGAGACATCTATTATGGAATTAAAAAAGGTAACAAGTGGTGATGAAAGAGGTAAGGGTTCGGTTGTTGAGCAGAAAATAAGACAAATTCTAAGACCTCAATGGCTGAAGCAAAAAAAAGAGAAATAAAAATTCAAGCGATTCATTGATATGCTGAATGAATTGAGCTTAAATATTACTCTTCTTAAGGTGTTGGAGTAGATGCCTAGAGATTCCAGGTTTATGAAGCAATTGTTCACAAAGAAGAAAGGAGCTACAATTGATAATGTTAATGGTTTTCACTACTATAGCGCAGTCACTGTGAGGTCTTTGACTCAAAAAAGGGGTAACTCCGAAGCATTTACTATACCATGTACTATTGGGTCATCCTAATTTGCTAGAGCCATATCTGGCTTAGGAGCCAGCATAAATTTGATACTGCCGGTCGTATTCAAGCAATTGGGTTTGTACCCTCCGGAACTGACTTCAATGTGGTTGTTAATGTCTGACCGCATGGTGAAGAAAACTGTGGGCATTTTGTTTGATGTGATTGTACGAGTTGATAACTTTATCTTTTCGGCTGACTTTGTCATTCTATACAGTAAGGTTGACACTGAGATACCCATATTAACGGGGAGACTGTTTATAGCCACAAGTAGATCGATGGTTGATATGGAGAAAAGAGAGATAAATTTTAGAGTCAACGGTAAGGAGGACATATACAACATCTAAAAATTAATGAATTAGGCAATCGATAAGAGAGTGGTATCGGTGATTAATTGTATTGATGATCCTAGAAGGTACTTTTATTCATATTTTAATGAATTTTGAGTAATCAAGATACCTACATCGTGTCGTAATATTAAATCAAGCCCTGCATGGGAGGCAACCCATAGGCTTGTTGTTGAAGTTTGTATAACCAACACAACCACATTTATTTTTATGTTTATTTTTTGTTGTTCTTCTTTTGTAGGTCTTTAGCTTATGGACTTGCCCAGATTATTGTAAAAATTCTATATTCTCAAATTTCCAGGTAAGGGGACTATGTGACCAACCCATCATGGTCACAAGTCCCACACGGGCTAGGTAAGTTGAGCATTAAATTGAAAATATGAATTTTGAGGATGAGAATGGAAAGTTGAGGACTTTGGTAGATATTTATTCTTTTTGGAACCTTAAACGTAAGTTTCAGGACCATGAGTAACTGGAAAAATGTAAAAATACCATGTCTGGACTACAGAAAAGAGGGCTAAATATTTTAGCCCTACACATTTGGCCACATATAGCACATATGACCCATGCCTAGTCACATGTGGTAGGCGCATATAGCTGTCGTGGCTAGGTTAGTTGTGGGCCTAAATTATAATTAAAATTTTGGGCCCACCAACACATACTTATGGCCTAAAATTGCCCCTCCCCCCTCCCCATCTATATTTAAACATCATTAGCCTCATTCTAACTCATTAAAATTCTCCAAAATTTAATTTTCTCTTTAAATTCAAATTCCCTCTTAAAATATAAACTTGCCACACACATAAGTAAAGGCTAAATTGAAACTTTTTTGAGATACCAACTTGTCCAAACACACTAAAACAAGTTCCAACATTGGTTTTGCTTAACTTCTTCATTGTTCACTTTCAGATTTTCATACAAGAGGTAAATTTCTCGTCTCTTAATGGTTATGTATTGATTTATTTATTGTTTAAACAAGCCGATATATGTATTCCCATACAAAATATATAGAATATATCATGATTGTACGTAGGAACCTTGAAATAGCCTATAATCTTGATGTAGAGCCTTGTTGTAAATTAAATTCTAAAGTTAGGCCCTAATCGAAAGTTGAACTTGAATGAGTAGAGTAATACCACAAGTCAATTTTTTCTAGTTTGCACTGAAAATCATGATTCTTGATAGGTGTATGCATATTGGACTTGTTGGGATTTCAAATAAGTTATAGGGGTGTCAAATTTGAGGAAAAATTCAAACTTTTCAAATTTTGAGTTTTCTTCAAGTTTTGTTATCCCACATTTTCTTGGAAACTAATGACTAGTTTTATAGGTACATATGGAACCTAAAGCTTCTAAGAAGAAGAAGGGCGAGACATTTAGGAGATAGGTTGAGTCTCCTAAGCTTAGTGGTTTGAAGAAGGAGTACCTAATTTAGTGACATAGAGACGCTGCAATTGGGGAGACACGCAGAGTGACTAGAGGGCAGATGCGCCAAGCAGCCCAAGCTATTGTAGCCCGACCATGGATGAGATCGGCTAAAATATCACCCCCACACACTCCTCCACTAAGTGATCATGATAATGAGGAAGAGGAGGCAGATTTAGAGTCAAGTACATAGGTTACAGCTCAGGATTTCCAGTCTGAGAAGGGGTATCAAGATTCATCCTAGGAAGCAGAGTAGAAGGATTCATCAGCGGTACCCCAGCTTGAGGAAGGTACTGCCACTCATGTACAATAGTCAAAGATACCCCAATCTAAGAAGGGTACAGAGCAGGATACCCAAGATGCACCAACACAGCAAGGGCAGAGTCCTGCACCTACACATGCCTCAGAGGCATATCCGAGGTGGTGTGTAGAGTACATGTAGGCAGTTTATGATATAGAAAGGTGTATCTTAGATACTGGCAATCCTAAAAGGCTTATATATGAGTAGCATCAGATCAATCTATCTGGACTGAGGCGATACCACAATTACGGGTGACATTTAATTATTACCAGTTAGAGTGGATGACTAGACCATTCAGTTCTTACAGCCAACCATGGTAGGTGATTATACAGTATATCATGCCACTATTTCTTTCCATGCATAAATTTCCAGGCCTGATAAGGCATATAAATCATCCACAACTTGATCATACACTTATAAGAGAGGTCAAAGTTGATCTTTCAGCATAAATTATCCACTAAGTCATTTTTGCTCCAGATTATATCACTCCCACATCCACAGCAGAGTGTGACTACAGATTGAGAGTCACATGTGATTAACTTATTATGTGAGAGGCTGAGTATAAATGAGAGAGAGTTGATATGGCTAGGTGGATAGCCAGCTATATTTCACCTTTGGGTGATGCTACCCCATAGATCAAGGGTCATGGTGTGATCAAGAAGGTTCATTAACCTTTGAGGCCAAGTTTTGGTGTTTGATCATTCGATATAGAATGTTTCCTAGAGTTTCAAATAATATATTGGCGTGGGAGGGAGCAGCCTTAGTTGCTAGTATGATGGATGAATATTCTAGTAATTTTACATCCATCCTCCAGCTTGAGATCCTTGATAGAGCATTTGGGGAGATGACTAATCTTCTATTTCCTTGCATGATTCAAAGACTGATGAGGCCAGTGTACTTGAGATACCAAGAGTAGATGATAAGGTACTTATGATGGCTCCTGTACAGATGAAGATTATGAAGTATCTGGCATGTCCAGCCTTCCCGAGAGATCTAGAGAACCTGTTGCAGTACCTCAGGCCCATACTATGGGCCCATTAGTTTCCGCAAAGCTTGATAATGCATATAGAGATGATGTGGTAGTTAGTGTTTCATAGAGATAGATAACTAGAGAGAGGCCTCAAATATGAGTACTCAGGGCGAAGGGACACCATTCACTTCTTCATCAGCCTCGGATTTGACCTCAGAGCCGATTAGCATACCTTCAGAGCCTACTCACCCATTAACTATAGTTCCTGTTATAGGTATGGTTACTATATCTTGAGAGTTCTTATAGAGCTTAGTGGACAGTCAGAGGGCCATTGATGCTCGATTGTGGGTTGTTGAGATCGAGATGACTACCTTATATAAGTAGATACATTCATGGATTGGATTAGATTCGAGATGGCAGAGGCCAGATGGGAGGCTGCACAGAGAGCTGCCTTTTCTGAGCTACATGCTAAATTACAGACATGTCTTGATAAGTTTAAGATATAGGTTATAGCCTAATTTATAGAGATAAAAGTGCCAGATCTAGCATAGATGAGGGATGAGATAGATATATTACAAGAAGAGGTACACTTTTTCACAGTGAGCCATATAGCAGCCAACTCCTTCAGTCATACACCCAGTGCTCAAGTTATTATCTCCGTATGACCAGCAATTAAAAAGGCCAGACATGATTCGATGGATTCCTCAATCATTGAATGGCGAGGCGTAATATGATAGCAGTGGGTGCATCATCGAGTAGTGCACTATCACTACTACCACATTCACCAATTGATATGCCCCCATTCGGGGATGCTTATAACACGAACACTTAGCACGTCCCATCTATGTTCTCTCTTCCCTTTGCTTTGTATTATTTTCATGCATTAAGGACAAAATGTAGTTCCTTAGTTGGGGATGGGAGATACCATCTCCGCCGTAGGTTTCTGTTGTCGTGCTTCTTTCCCTGTCGATCATGGTATGATGTAGAATCAGAATATCTAGGTTAATTTGCAGCGTGTTGTGTTATGTTTCATATTTTGTTGCATTTTCGTGTTATAGAAAGATTTTTAAGTATTTAGGGCAGTAGTCATGTTTTGATTGATTTTTTATACCCGTCCAAAAATTGTGTTTTAGAATTATGTGAATGTATATATATGTCAACATTGTGGATCTTGTTATGGCATTAGGATTAGGAAAATAAAGAAGCATAATCAGAACTAGTTCTTGCAAGATGTTCCACCTCTATATTTTTTAAGAAGTCTAACAGAGATTGGTTTGTAATAACTCTATCCAACATCTCAAAAATAGAATCTTATGATATCCTTCCATTTCACTAGGTGAATGGACTTGCTTTAAAACCAACTTCATATAAATAAGAGGAGTTGATACAAAAAGAAAAATCTTCAGTATCTCATGGAAGAAAAAGATTTCCTCTAATTTTTTCCTTTTCATTCATGATAGCATTAAGTTATTATTGAAAATTTGATAAATGTTATTCCAAAGCTGCAACCTGTCTCTAGCATCATATTTAACAGATACCAAAGTGGCTACCAAATTAAGTTTAAACATATGGATAAATAATTTAAGAGATATTTATTGTTGAATATCCAGAATAATTTCAGCATCAACATTATCCTGGACAAAGTACTAAATTTGACCATTAAAGGTATAACCCCATTTTTTCCATGTCCAACCTTGTTTATACTTCTAGATATTCCTTTGGTGCTGAAAAGGTTCCAACAATGCTAAAGGTACATTGATAGATCCTATTCAACATTTGAAGCCTATGAAAGGCTTTTGAGTATGGACAAATCTCTAAATAAAAGCCCTTATTTCTATAACGACATACTAGATTAAGCATCATTAAATGTAGTCCTTGTTGTCATTTTTGATAGTTGAGTTTCTAATTTCTAATTCATCATTCATATTTTGATATTGCCTTGGATATCACTTTGCTCCCTTTGTTTACCAACTCCCCAACATTATGAGATACTAAATCATGTAAAACTTTATCGAATTATTTTTTGTTCACTCTATCCATATGTTTAAGATTAGATGAGGCATCGTTAATCCTATTATTCTCCATCACACAAACTGCTAATAATATTTCATTATTAATAGTTTGAATTTGAACAAGTTCTCTCCCTTGTTTATAGTCATTGGTATTAGGCACCACATCAGTGTTCTGTCCATCTACATGCTCTGCAACTCCATCATAGATTTCCCCTTCCTCTTGTTATTCTACTCTATCCCCCCACAACTTAGGAGGAGAACCTCTTCCTCTATTATTTTAACCTTATCATATGTATCACTTTCCTATGTTGCTTATGATAATATCCCCTCATTATTATTAGTGATCTGGTTTCTATCTTGTGCCAGTTCCTTATATTGTGGATTCACACTTGAGGTTGGGAGATATGGATTTATGGAATAACTATCAAGAGTGACTTTATTTTCCAAGTAAACTGTATTCAACTCGATTTTTATCTGAACCACTACAAGTTTATGCTTTATTTCTGTGAGTATAACTTTTTTGCCTATTGATTTATCTTGTGCCATATGGTTGTTATTATTATTGTTACTTGAATCTTCTTATAGTGTGTCCAAATTATTAGGAACATCAAGTTGTTTCCTAATGCCACCTCATTCTTGTCACCCTTGCTGTCAATGTTGTTTGCATTCTAAGTTGATTTATTATGCCTTCTTTGACAATTTCACAAGTCACCTACAACTTTTTCACTAGAAAGACTCCTTACTTTCCCTCTTTATAACTTTCTCCCATGATGTTGTACAACATTTTTGTCATTTCCCATAGACTACTGCTTGTTGTCTTCATCTCTTCTTGCCGGTATCAATTATGGATTTAGTCTTCTATATTACATTATGTCATGGTGCCCTTCAACCTGCATTCCGCACAATATTTAGGGAAGTAATCATATTTAACTTTCATTTTTAAGTTCTAGTTTCCCCCGTCTTCTCATCTTCAATGTCCATAATTAGCTCATGCAGTAAATGGGCCACTAGATCTACCAGAAACTCCAATTTATCGCAACTATGTCTAGTTTGATTGATCGTTATCAAATCTTGATGCAGCGATTCCCCGATCGCTGAAGCCGAAGAGAAAAAAGATTTTTCACCAAAAAAATAGTTAAAAGATTAGGAAATATCCACGCAATGGCTTTGTGGTTTTCTACTCAATCTTAAACCATTCATCATATATCAATGTTCGCATAAAGAATTAGTATCCTTTATTGCAATAGATATAATAAGTACCTTTAGAGATCAAATGAGTATCATTACCATATCTGTCCATTTAATTCTTGGAATGTCTTCTACAATTTCCACTCTTTTGAAAAGAATTGCCTCTACATTTGGTTTAGAACATTCTCCTTGACTAATTATGTTTTCAAATTTTGTCTTTTATGTATTAGTACTGGTATTAATGATGTTTTCAATAGTGTTAGTTAATGGTGGGAATTCATATTTGACTCCTAAAGAAAGCCTAGTCATCTCCGACTGGCTGTCGGCCGCCGCAATCATGTGAATTAGGGTTTGAAAGCCTTTATTAACATGTATGAATGTTCGAGTATTTAAATTTTGATACAAAAATATATTTTCCTTCCTCTTTATTTCAATGTCAGGGATATGTTCAACCACTTTTTCGTTACTTAAATACTGAAGGGCAAAAATTAAAGATCACAAATTTAAGGGGGATAATTAAATACAATCCTAAATTAGGGACATTCTTCCTAATGACCTAATCAACATAAAAAAAATCTCTAAAATAAAGTTTTCAAAAGGCCCAAATGTATGTCAAATTTAAGCAAATATAGTTCATGGTGAATTCTCCTTGACAATCCAAAGTAAAACAAAATTAACTCTAAAATTAAAATTAATATCGTAACACTATGAAAAATAGACTATCAATAACAAATAAATTAGAAGTTAAACTACTAAATCAAAGTACAACAGAGAAATCCCCACATTTATAGATACGCTGATTTTAAACAAAAATATTTAGTCGGTTCTTCTCATCCACTATTCTACTCGTTTGTTAACTCCAGTTGTTTATCTGTTTAAACCTTATAATCTAATATATAGTCACTATCTATCACGTGTCTAGTTTGACCTAGAAAATTCAAATGATTCATGATTCAACAAGCTCAAACTTATTTTAGGTGAACTAGTTTATACATGTGATTCTAATTATTATTATATTTATTTGTCTATAATTATTTGACGCGATTAAATTTTACAGTGCATAATAATTTTCATAGTTGTAATGTTTTGAAATCTGGTGTATTTTTGTCATGACCCAAACCAGGGCCGAGTTGTGACGGGTATCTCATGCCCACCATGAGCTGGAGACCACCCCCATAGTCTAACATTCTGAACACAATAAAATAATATAGCAGAAATCAACCAAATATAAATAAGAAGGACAGATAATCAAGTTTAAACTATAGTAATCAAAACCAACATCAAACGCACACTTGTCCACAAAAGCCTCTAGAACCAGAATACCAAACTAAGTCGAGAAATGCCCCCGACTCTAACAAAAGTATCCAAAAATAAATACTAAGTGAATAAAGAAACCAGCAAAATAACAGGGCCTTTCAAAAGAATAGAGGCTCACCTCTTCACAACAGATCCACAGGAATACCGAACACCTAACATTGTACAGGAGCAATAGAAGACACATCGGACCATACATCATGAAACGATACAGCGTCTAGGGACGGTCAGTGGGATAAGCACTAGCATGTAACTTAGGAAAAGTGATAAAATAATGTCAATCCCATAAACCAATCAAAACCACATGCACAATAATTAGATATACATATATAAGATGCCAGGATAGAGACAAAGGTCATAAATAAGAAAGTTTAAACCATTAACCTGAACAATGAAGCTCGCTCCATCCTAAAGGCACCCACTGGCAATATGGATTCAGCTCCCCCTACTAAAAGTGCCCCAGTATGTGTTAGCTGCATAGACCGAGGAATTCAAAGTAAGGGCTAAAGACACCAAGGTTCTAGCCATCACAAAATATAATATGTGAACCAAGCACACAGTTATATAGAGCCCTACACCGGAAAACGTGGTTTCCATTATTATTCCCTCAGAGACTACACCTTCATGGTGAGCTACACAATTCCATTTAAGCCCAAATTAAAAAAATTTACACATAAACCTACCCATTAACCCAGAAGTAATTTAATACGGCATTTACCACTTGGTATAGCCATACCAATTATGCTTGCAGTCTCACATAAGCATGTCAAACCAATCCACGTAATCATTAGACTCCCAAGATCTATTTTAAAATCCAAACCATGGCCACCAAGGGCCTTTCAGATCTATTTTAACCAATTATCCATTAATGTAATGCAATCGGTTCATAAATAAGTTGAATTATGCAATTATCCATGTTCAAAAACCAAATTTACAAAGTGGATTGGGGTTAATGCTAGTACTAAGACAAAAAGCCATCAATTTGGGGAAACCAATATTCCTGACATGACCCGAACCAAGGCCTAGTCGTGTCGGGCATCTCAAGTCCAACCTGGACCGGAGACTACCCCTAACACCCAACCATAACCGCCCTGCACCCTATGTCGGATGAATTCTAAATAGCAAGATAAAAAATAATAATTCAAGGATATTAAATAAAGTCTATAATCTTAATCTAACAACCTCAACCAAATATCCAATCGGTGCCAACCCTGCTAATACCAATACCAAGGTTGACCCCAATACCGACATTGTCCATGCCCAGAGTAGTCTGACAAAGCCTCTAACCAAAATCAATAACATCCGATCAGGATATGTCCCCGACCATATCCAAAACCAATCCAAATAAATAACAAAAATAAAAAAAAGTCCATACCATGAAATGGAGTTTTCGGAGTATGAAAGCTTACTACTTCAATCTAACTCAAAGTTGTCCCCCAATCCAAGTCATTGAGCATGAGGACTAGTAGTATGGCCGGTTCCTGCCTCGCGTAGGGATACAACACTCAAAGACGATTAGTGGAGTGAATGCTAACATGTAGTCTAGGATAAGATAAAAATAATGCCAGTAATTTAAAACTAAATCAATTAGCCATATGTAAGTACATAGATACGTAAATATCATGTCGGGATAGGGAATCGGGTTTAGCATGCATTTAAAGCCTTTACCAAGGTTGTGTAGCTTTGTCGTCCTAAGACTACCCACGAGCTATATGGGTTCAGCTCTCCCTCTTAAAAGGGTCGCATGCATGTTAGCCGCACGACCAAAGAAAAGAACCTGAGATGACTAGTACATCTCCCAAAATATAAAGTGTGACATCATACACATGGTCACCATGACAAAACCTCACATCGGCAAACATGATTTTCTAGTATTGCACCCTCCCCTTCGAGATCTTCACCTTCCACGGCTTTGATATACACACTCCTTTAAGCCCATATTAAAACCATTTACATATTCCAACCATTTACCAAGGAGTCTTTTATTAGGCATTAACAATTGGTATCGTCATACCAAAAATTAGAGCTTGCAAGTCTATCTATTTATACCATACCAAGGCCATTAAATCAATATCACTCCAAAATTTCCAATTAAACTAATAACATGGCTACCAAGGCCTTTCAAAACCATTTAAAATCAACCAAACCAATTAAAGTTCCATTACCTTTTATACAATGCAAAGATTTTAAGAATAGTAACACTATGTGGCAAAATCATTCTCTTCGGCATCTTATCAAATCGGTTGCAGGCACATAAGTTTCAAAATCATAACTACGTAATTTGGGGAATTCAAAGCACCCCTAAATCCATTTACCATTACCATGAATTCCACAATGTCAAAATCATATTAAAATTATGAAAGAAATATCATTAAACTATTAGAAATATTATTCAACCATGAACATCCAAAACCCCCAACTATTATGTCAAACCATAACATTAGTTTGAAAACTAAGACATTAAACACATGTGATTTGTAAAATAACAATGAGGGAGGAGGAACATACCTTAGACACCAAGGAAGACGGGAAGAGTCACTCTTGAAAGCCTCTAATTGATTGTCTTGAAGAAACCCTAGCCTCTTGCTTGAGAGAGAGTTTGAGACAGATTTTAAAAGCGTATCATTGAGAATAATAGGTCAATGAATTCTCAAAAGGTATTTTATGTCGTGGTATCAAAAGGAGTTACAAAGGGGGAATATCCAGAATACCCCCAACTTAAAACAGTAAAATTGCCGTAGGTGGTTATGAGTTGACCCTGTAGGACATGACCACAACATACGACTCATACCATTGAGTCTTCACCAAGAAGTGACTTGGACACCCATACACTGTCCACCATACGACTCCCTGGCCACCACTCGTGACCAGACTATATGACTCATATGGTCCAATCGTACCCAAAACAAAATCTAAAGGGGTTGACACTGGACAACATATGACTTCCCACATTGACTACTCAAAGCCAAGTCAAGTTACTAAGTTTCTGATTTGATGAAGGATCATCCTAACAACCCATCACCACATCTAACAACCTGTACCACCAAACCATAACCATAACAAAAACCCAACCACCATTACTAGACACCTTACGAGTTGGGTCACCTCACCCGTACCCATACCATACGACTTGTATGATGAGTTATTACAAGGATAGTAAGCTTAAAGCTCAAGAAATTTCCAAGGGACAAAACCCAGGGTGTTTCAGTTCCCCATTCTAATTCCCATAATAATGCACCCATACAATCCAAAAAACATAAATTAAATCATGAATCATCAATTTAAAACATGAAAAAAGTAATTAGAGAGATACCAATCAAAACCTCTCAACCTAATTTCAAAATCATCAATTTAAAACACATGGATAATGAGTAAATAAATGGCACAATGTAAAATTAAATATAGGGAATGACATACATGACTGAAATACATAATAAATTGAAAACAATTCAGAGTTCCAAGCTTGAATGGTGAATCCTGTGTAAAACCCTAGAATCTTCTTAGGTTTTGAGTTTGAAAGAGAAAGAGAATGATTTGATCTTTGAAAATTAAAGGGAATGGGGTTATTTTATGTATAAAGGTCGTACAACGGGTAAAAAGATCAAAATCCCCTCACCCAAGTGAAAAAAGAAAAGAAAAAATGAGTTTTTAAACACAGCAGCATGGCTCGCCAATATCGTGGAGGCTAGCCTCAGTGCCATGCTATTATCATTGAGTTTATCCTCCTTAACACGCCAATATTGCGGACCCTTACTACCTCGGGGTCCCAAAATGACCCCAAACCCCTTCCAAAAATTTTAAAACTTTCCCAAACTACCCTTTTAAGATCTCTAAATATAATTCAAGACAATAATTGACATTACAAATGTGAGAGAGTAAAAAATAAAATCATTAGAATTTTAAGGGGTCTTACATTAACCCTTCCCCCTTAGGATCATTCGGCCCCAAATGAGGAGTTAGGAAATTTTTAGCACGACATTATATAGAATGCACTAGAATCAAATAAAAAATTTGAATGCGACAAGAGGGAAACGAAACCCATACCATAAGCACTTTCATCCAACCTAGGGAGCAAGAATGGATACTTGGTTCTCATATCTTCCTCGGCTTCCCATGTAGCTTATTTTCCCTTTTGATTTCTCCAAATGACTTTCACCAAAGCTACATATTTTTTCCTTATTTTATGAACTTGCCATCCAATATTTCAACTGGGACTTCCTCATAAGACAAGGATTTTGTAAAACCAACATTCTCAACAGGCACTATCAAAGAGGGGTTACCCACATACTTTTTTAGCATAGATATATGGCAGACATGATGAATAAAAGCCAAACTTGTGGGTAACTCTAACTCATAAGTGATATTCCCAATCCTTCTTACAATCTGGTATAAAACAACACAACGGGGACTGAGCTTCACCTTCTTCCCAGACCTAATAACTCCTTTAATAAGAGAAACCTTCAAGAACACCCAATCATAAACTCAAACTCTAACTCCTTTTGCCTCATATCTGTAGAAGACTTTTGGTGACTTTGGGAAGTCTTAAGTCTTTCTCTAATCACCTTCACCTTCTCCATGGCTTGGTGAAACAAGTCAGGACCAAACAGTCTAGTCTCACCTACCTCAATCCATCCAATAGGAAACCTACACCTTCTACTATAGAAAGCTTTAAAGAAACCATTTGAATGTTGGAATGGTAATTGTTATTATTTGCAAACTAAATAAGAGGCAAATGGTCAATCCAGTTACCCTTAAATTCAATTATGCAGGCCCTTAGCATATCCTCCAAAGTCTGAATAGTCTTCTCCATTTGTCCATCCATTTGAGGGTGGAAAGTGGTCTTAGGTTCACCTGAGTACCTAACCTTTCTAAAATGAATGCTAGAAGTAAGAACAAAAATGATTGCCTTGGTCTGAAATGATGGACACAGGCACTCTATGCAACTTCACTATCTCTTGATTGAACAACTTAGCATAATGCTCTCCTAAAGAGTTATTCCTCACAGGCAAAAAGTGAGCAGACTAAGTCATTCTATTCATAATAAACCAAATAGAATCATACTAATTACGGGACCATAGAAAACCCATAATGAAATCCATATTGATTATCTCCTACTTCTACATGGGCAACTCTATCTCTTGAGACATTCCACCAGGCCTCAAGTGCTCAACCTTGACTTGCTAACAAACCATTTACTTAGTAACAAAGTTTCCCATATCTCTCTTTATATTGTTCCACCAGTAGACTTCCTTTAAGTCATGATAAATCTAAGTCAAACCCGAATGGACTATATATCTAGACTCATGAGCCTCAGTCAAAATCTTTTCCTATAGCCTATCAACATTAGGAACACACAACATTTCTTAATACCTCAAAATGCCATCTCCCCCAATCTAAAAATCCATAACCTTTTGCTACCTATATCATCCTTAGTTTGAATAAGTATGGGATTTAAAGCCTATTTTTTCTTCACCTCAGCACTGAGACATAATTTAACTATTTCTTGAACAATCACTCCCCCATCCTCAAATTCCAAGAGAGGGACTTCCAAGTTATCCAACCTATGAATATCTTTCGCCAGTCCTCTTTTATCTTCATCAACATGGGATAAACTTCTCATAGACAACTTATTAAGAGTATCAGCAAAAATATTAGCTTTACTTGGATGATAGTGAAGGCTCATGTCGTAATCCTTAAGCAATTCAAGCCACCTTCTTTGACTGAGGTTCAATTCCTTCGACGTAAACACATACTTTAAGATCGTATGATCTAAATAGATTTCTACATACACCTCATACAGATAATAGCACCAAATCTTCAAAGCAAAGACCACCGCCGCATCTCTAGATCATGAGTTGGGTAATTTCTCTTATGAAATTTAAGCTACCTGGAAGCATAATCCATAACCTTACCATATTGTATCAAAACATAATCTAGTCCCATATGAGATGCATCACAATACACAACAAACCTATCAGTACACTTGGGTAGGGTTAAAACTAGGGCAGAAGTCAACTTATCCTTCAACCTCCCAAAGCCACCCTCAGAAGCATCGGACCATAAAAACTTAACCATTTTCTAAGTCAACCTTGCCAACGAAGCAGCAATAAAAGAGAAACTCTCTAAAAACCTCCTATAATGCCCAGCAAAGCCTAAGAAGCTCCTAATATCAGTTAGAGTCATGGATCTAGGCTATTTTTAACTGCCTCAGCTTTCTGTGGATACACCTTGACCCCCTAACCAGAAACAACATGCCTCAAAAAAGTCACAACATTCAGCCAAAACTCATATTTAGAAAATTCTCCATGTAACTTTTGTTCCTTAACAGTCTACAACATAATCCGAAGGTGACTGGCAAGATCTTTCTCACTCTTAGAGTACACCAAAATGTCATCAATAAAGATCATAACAAACAATACCAAAAACCGCCTAAATACTCGATTGATAAGATCTATGAAAGTAGTCAGAGCAGTAGTCAATCCAAATGACATCACCCAAAACTCTGAATAACTGTACATGGTTTGGAAAGTAGTCTTAGGAATATCAACCTCCTTAATTTTCTACTAGTCATATCCGAACAAAGATTAATCTTAGATAAATACCTAGCACCCTCAAGATAATCGAGTAAGTCATCAATCCTAGGAAAAGGGTACTTATTTTTCACTGTTACCTTATTCAGCTGACAATAGTCTATACACATCCTAAGAGACTCGTCATTCTTTCACATAAAAAGTACAGAAGCACCCCACAGAGAAATAATAGGATGAATAAAACCCTTATTAAGAATATCTTTTAACTGCTTTATTAGCTCATTTAATTCAGTCGAAGCCATCCTATAATTAGAAATAAAAATGAAATGGGCATCAAATAGAAGAATCTAGAAGAATCCCAAGAAGATCATCTGGAAACACTTTAAGAAATTTACTAACCATAGAGACAGATTGCAAAAAAGGGCCTTTAGAATTAGAGTCCTTAACCCAAACTAGATGATAAAGACACCCTTTGGAAATTAACTTTCGACTTCTAAGATAGAAAATAAACCTTCCTTGGGTACTAAGGTACTTCCTTCCCACTCAATCTCCAGTTCATTAAGAAAATGAATATTGACCTTTTGGGTCCAATAATCCAAAAAAGCATAACATGAATGGAGCCAATCCATTCCCAAGATTGCATCAAAGTCTACGATATCAAGTTCTATCAAATTTATCAATGTATCCCTATGAAATATAGACACCACACACGCCCTATAGATTTTCTAGCCATAATAGAATCACGCACTGGAGCAGAACAACAAAAGACTTAGAAATGCTTTTAGGACCAAACTTAAAGTGTACAGCCATATAAGGGGTCAGATAAGATAAGGTAGAACTTGGATCAAGCAAATAATAAACATCATGAGAGAAAAGTTGTAACATTCTAGGGATAATATGCCTCAGACTCTTACCGAGGATCAAGTGCATAAAGACAATTTCGGTCAATGTCAATATAAGAAATGGTGCTCTTAGGGGCCGAAGCTGAAGAAGTGAAGGCCGAAACCTTATTAGCTCTAGTGGAAACTTTGTCTATAGGATAATTTCTTTATAGATGACTAGGTTGACCACAATTAAAACATAAGTTCCTCCCCTCCTTATGATACCTCAATGAATTTTCCCATAAAAACTACAAGGAGGATAAGGTGGGGCTGATTGAGCTCCACCAGCCTTAGATTAGTCACCTTGTGCCTTAGGACAACTACCATTGTGAAAACAATAGTCACTTGAAGTCTTAGGATAAGGAGCACTAGCTATCGAATAAGAAATTCCAATTCGTCTTCTTGGTACACTGACTACTATCTCTCTCATGGTCCTGTTGACTCCCACCCTGCTCTGAATATCTAAACTTTTTGTTCTGTCTCTCCCTCATCTCTACCTACTTCTTTTTCTCATCCTTTACCTGCTACATATAAACCAAAATCCTGGAGATATACATATCATTATTCAACATCACAGCCTTACACACCAATACCAAATCACAGGATAACCCAGAAGCAAACTTCCTTGTTTTGGATCTCATGTTAGCCACTAACTTAGGAGCATAATGGGACAATTGCTAAAATTTTAAAGCAAACTCATTCACATATATATTATGCTACTTTAAATTCAAAAACTCTTCAACCTTAGCTTCTCTCAACTCCCGAGGAAAGAAGTGATCAAAAAAGGCCCCTGAAAACTCATCCCACAATATCGATTCAGCATTATCTCCCCTCATCTCTTCCCATATCTCATACCACTAATAAGCTACATCTTTCAATTGATATGCAGAAAACTTTAAACCTTTAGAATTAGTAGCATGCATAACCCTAAAAATCTTCTCCATCTCATCAATGAACTTCTGAGAATCCTCTTTAACCTTAGAACTAGTAAAGGTAGGGGGATTCAACGTCATAAACTGAACAACCTGAGTGACCTCAGATGAATGAGCAACAGAACCAATGAAATCAGATTGACGAGACTACGATGCCACCAACTAAGTAAGCATATAAATAGACCGATAGAACTCCACATTAGAGATATCTCTCTGAGATAGATGATCATAACTATTACCAACCCAGAAAGGCTGAGTAGGACTAGTATGGATAAGTAGAACCCTACGTGGAGAAATACAATTAGGAGTAGAACTCCTTAAATAAGTGAGTCCCCACCATATTTTCCTTGGGTAGGATAGAGGTTCCAGTAGAGTTTCTACGAACGTCAAATCTTTAGGGAGGCATAATCTAAAATATGGGTAAGCCAGATGTTAGAGAAATTTTATCACACTAGACTCAATAGCCCAAAATAGAACACAAGAAAGAAAAATATTCCTAAATGCCTTATAGCTTTCCTCTTATAAGTCTGGTATGCTACATACCCACAAAATAGACTCTACTTGACACGGCTTTGTGGACATCCAACAACCCTAAACCGTGATCTAATACCAAGCTTGTTATGGCTGAAACCATGGCCTAGTCGTAAGGGGTATCTCATGCCCACTATGAGCTGGACACCACCCCCTTAGCCTAACTTCTAGAACACAATAAAATAATACAGCAAAAGTTAGCAAAATAGAAATAAGAAGGATAGATAATAAAGTGTAAACTCTAGGAGTAAAAACAAACACCCAACCCACACTTGTCCACAAAAAACCACAAAAACTAGAATATCAAACTAACTCGGGATATGTCCCCGACTATAACAAAAGTATCCAAAAATAAATATTAAGTGAATAAATAAACTAGCGAAATGACAAGGCCTTTCGAAAGAATGAAGGCTCACCACTTCATAACAGATCCACAAGAATACCGAATCAACTAACGTTGCATAGATGCAATAGAAATCCCTTCAAACCCTACATCATAAATAATGTAGCATCTAGGGACGGTCAGTGAGATAAGAGTTGGCATATAACTCAGGAAAAGTGATAAAATAATGTCACTGCCATAAACCAATTAAACCCATATACACAATAATTAGATATACATATATAGGATATCGGGATAGGGACAACAGTCATGAACATGAGAGTTTAAACCATTAACCTGAGCTATGAAGCTCGCTCCATTCTAAATGCACCCATGGCTTAAATGGGTTCATCTCTCCCTACTGAAAGAGCCCCAGAATGTATTAATCGTACGAATCTAAGAATTTGAAGAAAGGGCTAAAGACACCAAGTCTCTAGCCATCCCAAAATATAATGTATGAACCAAGCACAACACCACAAGGAAAATATGGTTGTCAGGTTAGTACCCCTCAAGACTACACCTTCACAGTGAGCTACACAATTCCTATAAGCCTAAACTAAAATAATTTTCTCATAAATCAATCCATTAGCCAAGGATTCATCTAATATGATATTTACAACTTGGTATCATCATACCAATTATGCTTACAAGCTCATATAATCATGTCAAACCAATCCATGTAACAATTAGATTCTCAAGCTCCATTTTAAAATCATAACCATAGAAATCAAGAGCCTTTTAAATCCATTTTAACCAATTATCCATTAATGTAACGAAATGAGTTGATAAATAAGTTGAATTATGTAATTATCCATGTTCAAAAATCAAATTTACAAAGTGAGTTGGGGTTAATGCTATTACCAAGCCAAAAATTCATCAATTTGGGGAAACCCATATTCTCTATTCCAATTCTCATATTAATGCACCCATACAGTCCAAAAATATAAATTAAATCATGAATCATCAATTTAAAATAAGAGAAAAGTAATTCAAGTGATACCAATCAAAACCCCATAGCCTTAGAACCCATCAATTTATAACACATGGATAATGAGTAAATAAATGCCACAATATAAAATTAGAGTTAGAAAATGAGGTACATGTCTGAAATATACAAGAAATTGAAAACAATTTCCCTTGTAAAACCCTGAATGCTCTTGGGTTTTGAGTTTTAGAGAGAAAGAGAATGATTTAATCTTTCAAATTTGTAGGGAATAGGGTTATTTTATGTTTAAAGGTCATACAATAGGTAAAAAGATCAAAATCCTATCACCCCAAGTGAAAAAAAATAAAAAGTGGGCATTTTTAACACTGCAGCATGGCACGCCAATATCGTAGAGGATAGCCTCTATGCCACACTGCTATCGTGGAGGTTATCCTCCATAACAAGTTAATATCGCGGACCCTCACTACCTCGGGGTCCCAAAATAACTTCGAACCCCTTTGAAAAATTTCAAAACTTTCCCAGATTACCCTTTTAACATCGCTAAATATAATTCAAGTCAAAAATTAACATTACGCACATGGGAGTGTCAAAAATAAAATTATAAGAATTATGAGGGGTCTTATAATTTTGAAACATATGTTAGAGAAAAATTCTCTACATTATTTGTATGCCTCGATTTTCTCCTGAATAGCAATATTTTGAAAAAGATTCGAAGCTAGCATAATTTGATATGCTTATGAAACGATTATATTTCATTCTTGAGGAATGCAAATTTCATTTGTTATAAGTACAGATCTATTCCCTCGAGTGAATGTGACAGGAGTAACACCTACAAAAGAGGTAGAATAATTAAGAAGAATATTCTTAAATTTACTCCCAGGTAGTAAGTCTTGAAAATTAATTCATGTGATAGTAAATCTGAAATTTATTAAAGTAAAAAGCACATCTCATGGTAAACTTGGAATTTACTAGTATAAAAGTTCATTAGCTGACATGAACAATTGCGACATCTCAAAGATGTGCATATTGAGTATTAAACATATATTGAAGAACTAGAAAATTCTTCATGAACTTTTAGTGGTTTTGTTCTCATGATAAGTTGGTTGGACAAACTAATGTTGGGTTGGATTCCTTAAATTCTGGAAAGTATTAAAGGTGAATAAGAGTTCGTTCATCTATCATGTGATATATTTAAAAGATGCATCAATAAGATAATCACATGTATATTTATTGTAAACCTACAATTTCATATTTATAAAGTTGTTTGCTCAATAAAATTGAGTTAAGAGCATAATTTTTGGACTATGTAATCAAGATAATTCATCTTAATTATATTGATTTGGCATTAAATGTCTTTGATAAATAGCTAAATCATTGTTAATGAGAACAAAGCTTTGTGTGTTGGTCTGAAATATGATATATTATATACAATAGCACTTGTATGCATTAGAACAATAAATTATGATTATTTCTTTCCTCTTGACTGGTTTAAGGTCAGGAACCGAATATTCCATCTAAAAAATTTTAATTTGCAGTATATGATTAATGAATATACCATGATGCGCAAAGATGGATTATGATCCTCATTCAAAAGATAATTCAAGTTTAAATGCTAGGAGCATTTACTGATTTAAAAATAAATATTATATTTAGCTATAAATGGTCCAATTGGATGTCCCTAAAGGACAAAGTCTACTATATGTATGAAGCATGATAGATCAATCAATTTTAAAAGAAATAACTTTTTAAAAAGAAAAGGACCAAATGATCATAATAAGGAGGCAATATGCTCTTAAAGAGGCTACGACATAACACTTCATTAAACCTTATAAAAGGTTGAGATACCTGAAAATACAAAATAATGAAATTATTTCAAAATGTTATGTCACATTGTGAACTAATACAAAATGATATATCATCGATGATATATTTGATAAAATATTGAGGCAATACTGTAAGAGACTACGAGGATTTGAATTCTACATTTATTTAACCATATTGATGTAGAAATATTTATCTAGTGATATGAAAGGATGCATCTTGGTAAGAATAAAACTTACTTGATTTGTAGTCCAGACACTTGAAAATGTCACACATGAAATGTTGAACAATGTCACTTGACAAAAATTATATGAAAACTTTTTAAGGATTAAAAATATTTGAAGCACATAAAAGTTTGTGAGAAACTTATTTATAATCCTTATATTGCATATATTTATAACTCAAAAATTATTAGAACTCTAGGAGAATTTTCAAAGTAATGGATTATTTGATAAAATGAGAATTATACCAAATTAAATTGGTTATGAAGTACCATGTCTTAGTGCAATTGGTGTACGGATGTATCTTGAAAATACTATAAGGCCTGATATAGTCTTTTTGGTTAATTTGTTAGCAAGGTATAGTTTTTATCCTACTAAAAATATTGAAAAGGATCAAACATATATTTCGGTACTTAAAAGGAACTAGTGGACTTATTTTATTCTAAAGATTACAATCCCAATCTTGTTAACTATGCTAATGTAGAATTTATCTGATCCGTATAAAGCTCAGTCTCAAACAGGTGATATGTTCATATGTGGTGTTACTATCATATCTTGGAGATCTATTCTATTGTAGCCACTTCATCATACCATCCTAAAATAATAGTTATTCATGAAGCAAGCCAAGAATATATGTGGTTAAGGTCAATGATACATCTCACTCGAGAAAAATGTGATTTAAAATGTGACAAAGTACCCATAATTTTATATGAAGATAATGCAATATACATAGCACAACTTAAGAGAGGATTCATAAAAGGAGATAGAATGGAGCACATTTTGCCAAAGCTTTTCTATGCATATGAGCTCCAAAAGAATAGTGATATTAACGTGCAATAGATTCGTTCATGTGACAGTGTAGCTAATTTATTCACCACGTCTTTTTTAACTGTAACTTTCAAAAAGACGGTGCACAAGATCAGAAATCAAAGATTCAAGAATGTTCTCCTTAGGGGGAGTTAATATGTGTTGTACTCTTTTTTCTGAGGTTTTGTCCCACTAGATTTTTATTTGTAAGGTTTTTAATAAGGCAGCCTATATATTTATTATTAGAGACGTGTATTCTTTTTTTCTTCACTAGATTTTTTTCACTGGATTTTTTTAGTAAGATTTTAACGAGGCACATTATCTATTAATTAGACAATTCAAGGGGAGTGATATAAATGTATTACCATATAGAGTGAATGTTTATTTCTAGAAAACTTAGAAACCTTAACTTTAGGAAAAAGTTAGTTTTCCCCTTTAAATAAACGGGTGTTCCTTCATTGTTACTCACCCCTCAAAAAATTCCTAAGAGAAATAAAGATTACTCTCACCTCTCTTCATTCTTCTTGTTCTTACTTTATATTTCATAACAAACACATATTTTTGACACACATTACTTATTCAATATAATGAAGAGAAAAATATCTTTATTTAATTTTAAATAAAAAATTATTTAATTTGTCTAAATATGTAGGGGCTTTTTAGACTTGACCTATTTCCGTTCCATTTGGAGAAAAAAATTAATAATATTTAGTTATATTGTAAAGTAATCTTTTCAAAATAAATATAACAATGACTTTCAACTTTTTTTAAATCAATTTTGGGTGGTTCAGTTGGACCATTTTATTTATAACGGGCCCAAAAGACCAAATTACATCAAAAGTCCGATCAGGTTTGTGACTCAATCCACAACAAAAGGAACCTGGAAACTTTCTCTATCCATTACACTTAGATTTAGGAAAAAAATTAGTCCTTTTTATCTGAGCTAGATGATGAGATCCACGTTGTCGGAGTGTTGTCGGTGTAAATCCCAGCTTCGATATCTACTTCTGCGGGTTATGTTCCAATTAATGCTATGGTGTATCTTAGCTGAATCTTCACTTCTCACAGGTGCAAGTTACTCTTCATCCATTTTCAACTTCTGCTTTGTTAAAATTAAACTGACTTCCCAAATCTATATCTCTAACTTCATGTTGCCTCCTTGTTGTCGGTTAAAATCCACCATGTTTTCTCGGCTTTTGTGAGCTAAGTGTAACACGAGCAATGTCTTTTTTCCAAGGTAAGTTGCATCTTCATTGATTGTATCTGAATATGTAAGCTACAATTAAAATTATGTTGATGTGTATGCGAATGAGATTTTGAGGTGGAATCCATCCAAAGATCCATCTGTCTTCTTCAAATCTTTCATTTCTGCTCTTAATTGTTGAGGATATTAGACAGATTTATTGTGTTGATCGTGATCTTCTGAAACCCCTGCTGAAGCTGGTGTCATTCCACTTTATTTTTGGTGATTTATTTTGTGCTGACTTAGCTTAGCAATTCTGATTAGCAGCTGTAAATAGATCATGTGTGCTCTATGTTTCCTGCTACACTTGTGTATATGGTTGTATGTACTTAGACCGTATCCTTAGTGCTGGTATCTATGACTTTTCTATTTTTAAGGTTTTCCTTCCTTTGATTGGTATTTGATGAAAAGAATTGAACATTACTTTGCCATTTGTGTCCATAGCTAAGTTAGATCTAAAATTAGCTAGTAAGTTTCCTTCCCTGAAGATGTGCTTAACCTGTATCTCCATTTTTCCTTTCAGTCCCTGTATGTCCTCTAGTAACTCAACCACCTCCCATGGGACTTTCCACACATTATTAATAACCTTTACCAGAAGCAAAGAATCTAATTTCACTTCCAGTTTTCTGATGTTGTGTTCCCAACAGTATCTAACTGCTTCATGTATTGCTCTCATTTTTGTAATAATATTTGTTGTATGACCAATATTTTCCCCTTGTGCATACAAAAGATCTCCCTCTTCATTCCTTAAATAAAATCCATAAGCTCCAATCCTAGGATTTCCTCTATATGCTCCATCTGTATTACATTTAACAAAGCCAATTTCTGGTAACTCCCATTTCACTACTTAACAGTAAAGCCTTGGCTTGTATTTCAGTACCCACTATATCATCTCCTCCCATCTTGTTGGATACTCTCCTCATTATTTATATCTCTTTTTCAACATGTATATCAATATTTGCTCTACCTGATTAACCATTGCAAGTAGAGAGATGTTTTCTCCATGTTTGATGTTGTTTCTTCTCTTCCATAGTATCTAAATAATCATCGATGGTATAACTCTACACAAATGTTGCAATCTCCTAGGCCCTTGCATGTTCCACCATATTTTTATCTGATGTGCAAGTTGCCTCTCTTCCTCAATAATACCTGCAAAATTAGCAAAGAACCTCCATAGTTGTAAGGCTATTGAGGATGTTAGAAATAAATGCTCTATTGACTCTTGTTTTCCTTGCACACAACAACACCACCTTGACACCACATTAAGTTTCATCTTCTTCAGATTATCATCAGTAGGAACTCTTGCCTTCAAAACTCTCCATAGAAAGAAATTAATCTTAAAAGGCAAGTCCTTGCTCTAGATGTGGCTATATATCTCCTTCTTTTCATACTTTGATCTTAGTAAATCCCAGGCTATTTTTACACTAAAAACCCCACTTATTCTTCCCATCCACCATGCTTTATCCCTTAAATCATCTTGCAATGTGGGGCTGATACTGTCCATTATGTACTCCACTATGTCCTCAAATAGATATAAACTGAGCATTAGTTTATTCTATTTCCCATGCCTTATGAATTGCCTAACCTCTACTACCTTTGCTTGTTAATTAGAATCTTCAACATAATATAATGCTCCTTGTTTGGTCCAGTTTTCAAACCAGAACTTGCTTTCCCTGACTTGATTTGCCACCAAATATTATGCTCAACTTCTTTCCTTACTTGAATCATCTTTTTCCATATGGCTGATGCACCTTGACCTTGAGCTAACACTGGATGATTCTTTTTGCAATACTTGTTACACATATATGTTCTCCAAAGTGAACATGTTGATGTCCTAAAATTCCACCAAAGCTTGGCAAATAAAGCATCAGCAACTGAGTGAAGTGACCTTAATCCAATACCTCCTTCCTTATTAGGTTTACATAGTTCCTCCCAGGCTATCCAGTGCTTACCCTTCAAACCCCCTGCCTTGCTCCATAGAAACTTTGCCATTAGCTTATGTAGTTGCTCAATTACACCCTTTGAAGGATTCATTACTGACATCAAATAAACTGGAAGTGATTGCAACACACTCTTGATCAACGTGTACCTTCCTCCATAAGTTAATAATCTACTATGCCATGCTAGAATTCTTCTTCTAACTTTTTGGACCAAATCTTCAAAGTGGCTTTTCTTCCTCCTCCCATGATATAAAAGACAACCCAAGTAAATGAAAGGGGAGGATCCATAAGTAATACCTGTGAGTCTTCTAATTCTACTCTTTACTACTGTTGGTACTTTCTCATGAGCATAAATGAAGCTTTTGTTGAGATTAATCAGCTGACTAGATACCTGCTCATACTCTACAAGAGCCCCCATCATCATCTTAATTAACCCTTTATATCCTGAATAAAAAAAGTATTGTGTCATCTTCATATGAAAAATGGTTTATGTTTTCACTCCATTTTGGCATACCATATCCAATAAAATTAGGTTGTTCATACAAACTATTGAGACTCCTTATTAAAACCTCTGTTGCTATAATGAAAAGTGCTGGAGAGAGTAGATCCCCTTGTTTGGGACCCCTGGTTGAATGGAAAAAAACATATGATCTACCATTCACTAGTACTGAATACCATTTATTAGACAATAGCCTCTAAATTATGTCTATGATTCTCTCTGAAAAAACAAATTTTCTCATCACCTTTGTCAGATAAATCCAATTAACTCTATCATAAGCCTTTGCCATATCCATCTTAACCACAATATTATGATGTTTATTCCTCCTATTAATGTCCCTAACTATTTCTTGAGCCAAAAGGACATTTTCAGCAATACTCCTGCCCTTCATAAAACCTGTCTGATTTTGTGAAATTATTTGAGGTAGCAGATCAACCAATCTTCCATTAATCACCTTAGATATAACCTTACTAATATAAGTGCTTAAACTTATAAGACTTAATTCAGTAAATTTCTTAACTGACTCTTTCTTAGGGATAAGCACTAAATTAGCATGAGTTATATATCTAGGAAATTCATATCCACAGAAAAAAGCAATAATCATATTAACCACATCTTTGTTGATGACCTCCCAATAAATTTGAAAGAAATTTCCTGAAAAGCTATCTGGTCCAGCAGCACTTTCACTGTTTAAAGAGAAAATAGCCTGCCTCACTTCCTCCTCTGAAGGTGTTTTGTCCATTTCCTCTTGTTGCCTGCCTGAGATAATCTAAGGACTATATTTGAGCATGTCATACCCTTTATTTGTGTTTTCCTACATGAATTGTTTTTTAAAATAATTAACTGCTTCTTCTCCAATGCTTTCCTGATCCCTCAAAGCAACTCCTTGCTCATTCTCAATTTCTTGAACATGTACTCTCTTCCTTCTGCCCCTAACATAGTTGTGAAAGAACTTGGTGTTTCTATCACTATCATGGAACCATACCATCCCTGATTTTTCTTCCAAAACTCCTCTTCAATCTGATAATATCTCCTTAAGTCTTCTTCAATTTTCCTCAGTTCTTTTCTATTATTATCAGAAGCATTAACTTCCAGCTGCAGTTCTTTCACTCTGACTATATCTTCAAGTATTGCCACCTTATGAAAGATATTGCCATAGGAGTCTTTACTCCATTATGCAAGCACTTCCCTTATATTCTTCAATCTTTGATTAAAAATATGGAATGGACTTCCTGCAACTGGCATATTCCAATTAGCTTTAACCATATCCATAAAAGTATGATGCTGAACCCAAAAGTTTAAAAAGCTGAATGGATTTGGAAATCTTTCCTGGTACCCATGACACTTCGCTAATAATGGACTGTGATCATAACTATCTCTTATCAAATGTTCAACCTCAGAGTTAGGAATTTGCTTATTGAAAAGATTATTGCCCAAACCTCTGTCCAATCTTTTAAATATACATGCCTCTTCTATCCTCCCATTCCACCATGTAAATGAGCTGCCAGTAAATGCCAATTCTGATAATGCACAGTTGTTCAAACATTGTGCAAAATCAATTGTCCCATCATAAGTGACATCAAAACCCTCCATCTTCTCTGAATCATTGAGAATGACATTAAAGTCTCCTCCTAAAATACAAAGTTTACGTATCATCACATGTATCTCTTCTAATCCCACAATTCTAGTCTCTCAAAATATGCCCCATTGGAAAATCTTTAGTTAAAAGAAAAGTAACAAACCCTAATAATAAAACCCTAATTTTGATCGTCGGATGGCCTTAAGGGCCGTCGGCCACCATCTACGGGAGGTTGGCTAACAAGATCTTATCACAAATGTTGCATGTCCTACCATTGAATGTACATATGCTGCCACTTTATAATCAAAAGTGGCAGAAAGGGCTATTATTCCTATTAAACCTTTGACGTATCTACATGGAGAACCAAGAGTAATTTGGGATAAAGAGGAAGTGTCTCAGATAATTGTTAGCGAAGATCTGGATGATGCAGTACTAGCAAAGTTCTCATACGGATGGCCTGATATTCAAGATCTGAGGAAGTTAATACCCAAACAATGTGAGCTTAAAGGAGATGTCAATATTGGATTACTATGTAATAGATATATGTAGATAAGAGCATCAAGAATGGAAGATTACGTCAATCTCTTATCAAAACCTATTTTTTACATTGCACATAGGAATTGGAATTATCCAATGCAAACTTTAAAGTGGGATCCGTTGTTTGATCCACAAGAGGAGATGTTGATTGCCATTACATGGATATCGTTACCAGCTCTTCCACCCAATTTTTTTGGAAAAAAACAATTTTCTCATTAGCAGTAGCAGTTGGTAAGCCCTTACAAGTTGATATGGCTACCAGTAATAAGACCAGGCCCAGTTGTGCAAGGGAGAAAGTAGAGATGGATTTACTATCTGATCTGCCTAAGCAAGTAAATATTGGTATAAGGATGAAGATAGGGGATACTGTCGCAAAGTGGATAACAATAAATATGACTATGTTCCAAATTATTGCAAAAATTGCAAGTTTCAAGGACATAACAAGAAAGATTTTTTTATCCTACATCCAAAACTATATCCTAAGGATGAAGAATATGAAGATTCTAAAGAAGAAGAGAAAACTCTTGAGAAGGAGAAGATAGAAAAGGAAAGCAAAACTGTGAAAGAGGAGGGTCAAGATAAAGATAAACAGAAGGTATTGATTTTCAAGAACAACGAAGATGGAATGGAGGAGTTAGAAGAGGTGGTGCTCAGTATAGAAGGGGTATGATACAAAGGTGGAGCCAAAGAGAGAACATAAGACACGCGGAGGCTATTACCACAGAGAATAAGTTTGATGTCCTTACAAAGGACATTACTGATATGCAAGTCAAGGATGCCATAAGATAAGGCAATATTGTACAACACAAAGAGAGTAGTGCATAAGCAGTAACAAAGGGAACAACAAATATCCAGGACAACAGGGCGACTAGGAAATGGGTAGAAGAAAACTTTGAGACAGCCAAGGAGAAGGAGAGCAGTTCTTCGATGATTTTTAAGCATAATAACAAGGAAATACAGAAATCCAATGCTGATAGTAGCAAAAACAGTAGAGAAGTAGAAGAGAAGGAAACAACAACTTTAAAGGATAATGTTGATGTGAATAAAATGGAAATAATTCAAATAGATGAAAGTCAACATAAGAATACAGCATTAGATATTGAAGAGGCAAAGGGGAAGGAGAAAGAACCACCAGAATATTTAGCAACACCCTTGGTTGAGAAGGATTGTGAAGAGTTATCAACTGAAGCCAAACATGGTGTTAATAAACAAACTCCTCGAGGTTAATCAAAAGAGGCATTGCAATAAGAATACAAGGAAGGGAAACATATTGAGGAGGATGAAATAGATATACAGGAAAATTTTTCTGAAGTTAGTGTAAAAAGAGATCTCTCACCAAGGCATGTTAGAGAGTTGAGAACTGGGAGAAAGAAAAATAAATTGTCAAATGTTAGAAGCACAAGCATTAGTTCAGCTAAACCTAATACTTCCAAATGATAGAACACATATTATTTTGGAACAAAAGATTAGTCAATACATAGAATTCTTTTGATAGGGTGATTGATCTTAAAATAAGGTATAAGTTGTCTTTTATAGCCCTCATGGAACCTTTCCAGGGACCCAATGAAATAGAAAGTTACAGAAGGAAGTTAGGCATAGAAAATGCTATGATGAATTGTTCTTCAAAGATTTGGATCTTTTGGAGTGATGAATGGGGAGGAGTTGTAGCTGATGATAAAAAACAACAAATCACCATAAAGTTTACCCACTCAATTAACAGGAGGAGCTCTGGATAATATCTGTGTATGCTAGATGTAATGACTTTCAACTTTACAAAAGTAATTTGGATAAAATTTTCAAATGAATATTTTTTTATTTTAGGAAAAGTAACGTAAACATACATGTTAACTTATCATATACCCACAAATTTCTACTCTTACAAAGTAAATACCAAAATTTCAACTAATTATGTATTTTTGTTCAATGTATTGGGGAGCTAATTATGTATCTCAACAGACCCAAAACTGAAAAAATGTATCCGTAGCTAATTATGTATCTTTGTAAGAAAAAAGTGTATCTTTGTTGGATCTATTATGTATCTCGACACACCCAAAATAAAAAAAAATATATTGCGGGTTGATTATGTATTTTTACAAGGAAAAAATGTATATTCATTGGATGTATTAGGAGCTAATTATGTATTTTGACAAATTCAAAATCAAAATTTTCAGCAATTATGCAAAATGTCAAAATTTTCTATAATTAAGCTCCATACTGTCGAAATTTATCTTGTTTGCCCATATTTTTTCCACACACAGAACTTCTACTTTTTACTAGTTTAAACACAATTTTAACTTCTAAATATCTTTTTTAACTTTTTATTAAATATTATTATTATTATCTTTTTTTTATATTCAAACACCTATTAAGTACTATTAAATATTACCTATCTTTACTCGAACCTAAATGTTTAAAAAGCTTAATCAAATTCCTATGAGGTAATTTACACAAAAAAGATTTTCATGACATAATTTACCAGGGAAAAATCCCTATGACATATAACCATCAATCAAGTTAGTTTCATTGGTACAACTTCCTTCCATCCCCTTTTAATTGGCATCATAAATTTCAACAAATAAGGATAAAAAACATCAAAATCATCTTAAACTATACCTAAAAAGTCGAAGACACACTTAAACTATTAAAGTGATCTATTACACCATATATATATTAATGTTGGGTTCGAAATCGAAAGGGCGTTATGCGGAAGCTAATTGTTGCAAACTATTTGAGGTGACAATTTAGAAGACACATAAAACAATACTAAAAACTTAATATTATTATATTATTTGACCAATTGGCCTACATATAAAATCCAATATTTAAAAAGCATAAAATTAATGAGAGAGAAAATCTCTCCCTAAATGAAACTCTTAAAAAATTACATTTTGGATGTTATTGTGATATTGTATGAGAAGGGAGGAACCTCTATTTATAAAGTTCCAAAACCTAACCTCCAAGAAAGACGTTTGTCAAATATGAAAAAGTTTTATATTTTCCTTTAAGAAAAAAAGTAAAAGTAATTATGGTCACTTTTATTTCCCTTTCAAAAAAAAAGTAAAACTAAATTTTGGTAAGAAAATCCGGGCGAAAACCCTAACAAATCTCCCCTTTTTGACTTAATTTTCTTCACTTGATTTTCCTTCTTCACATGCATGATCTTCATATATCACTGTTTCTTACCAAGATTAAAAGCTAGTATGGCTTAAAAATTGAAGCCCTATGCGTTAAAAAAAACATGGGTTGATATTATTGGAGCCCTGTGATAAGTAAATATGGTTCAAAGTAGAGTCTTGTGCATTGAAAGTGAGAACAGGTTAAGAGTGGAGCTTATGCGTTAAAAGTAAATGCACGAGTTGAAAGGAGACCAAGCATAAAAATCAGCAAGGGTTGAAAGTTGGAGCCCATAAACATGGGCTGAAAAATTATTTTGGTTTTAAAGATGGATTAGCAGCAGGATTGTTGAAAATCTGTTAGAAACTTTTTATCCACATGTAGTATCTTGAACATATATCTTAATTATCATCAAATTGGTTGCAAATTGATTTTGAATCATCTTGAACTTGTCTTCAGCCTCGTTTCACCAAACTATTGGACTTTGAACCGTAGTCTCTGATACAACTTGTTGGGTTCGAAATTCAGAGGGCTTCATGCGGAAGCTAATTGTTGCAAACTATTTGAGATGACAATTTAGAAGGCACATAAAAAATACTAAAAACTTAATATTATTATATTATTTGGCCACTTGGCCTACATATAAAACCTAATATTAAAAAAGCATAAAACTAATGAGAGAGAAAATCTCCCCCTAAATGAAACTGTTAAAAGACTAGATTGTGGATGCTATTGTGTTATTGTATGAGAAGGGAGGGTCTTCTATTTATAGAGTTCCAAAATCTTTCCTTTAAGAAAGAGGTTTGTCAAAATATGGAAAAGTATTATATTTTCCTTTAAGGAAAAAAATAAAAGTAATTATGGTTACTTTTATTTTCCTTCCAAGAAAAAGTAAAACTTAATTTTGGTAAGAAAATCAAGGCAAAAAACCTAACAATTAAAACTAAATTAAATACCATCCTAAAACGTGTAGACCCACTCACACAACATGTGGTGTTTCATACTCGCCCGCCACGCCAATACCACGTCAGTGCCATGTCAGAAATTGAGATTTTATATACTTTTCTCTTTTCATTTATTTGATTATTAACTTTTTTTTGTTAATTATATTTGTCACGACCCAATTTCTTAAGTCAGGATGGCACCTACCATAACCCACCAGTCGGCAAGCCAACCTCTAGTCCAAAACAGCTAGTAACAAACTACTCAATAATACAAGGAAAAGAATGCGGGATAAATGAGATAAAAACCATTACATAAGTGAATACCCAGAACCCGATAGGAACAATACAAGAGCTTCTATATATCAAGAATACCAAGATAAAATGTCAAAGGAATTACACTGATACAACTTATCACTGAAACAATATAGAGACTAGTCTAATACATAAGAGAGAGATAAGCAATACTCCGAATGTCAGGAGCTCACTATAAGTCTCTAAAAAATAGATGCTTCACACGATGCACACATCAACAGTGATAACTCGTACTATGATCTGCAGGGTGCAGAAGTGTAGTATAAATACCAAACACGTGGTACTCAGTAGGCAACTGCCAACTGAGCTCCAAAGGTAAAGTAGATATATACAGCATATAAATAGAATGGAAACTACACTCAAGAGTCCAGAAATCATATAACAAGTCAATGTGAATAATAAGGTACAACTATCTTGTTCAAATCCAAGAGTCTGACATAATAAGACTAAGGAAGTATCAAGGGTAAACTATCCTATACCAGCTACATTCAATAGACGTCAATATTATACCGTATATCCTATGCTAATATATGAATGAAGGGCAAAATAAAGATATATAGCAATATACAAAGCGAAGAAAGGCATATACAATAAGAACAACAAAGAAAGGGATATACGATAGTGTTATAGCTTCATATAGCTAGATTTATTTATATACAAATGCATACACATTTACGCATGAGGTCATCTCAAAGCATAAGCTAGATCATCATACCCTCGTTTAAAGACCTCATTAACATGCTATCAGGATTTAATACTATCAAACTCAGGGTTTCCAATCCACATAGCTAGACATGATTTAATCGTGCATAATAGTGCATTCATAAGATAGAAGAGGTTAAAGACATACCTCAAATCCCGATATCGGTTCAATGACCAATCTGTCATAAGCTAGCCATAATAATGATCATAACAATGATAATACCAACATTAATATCAGCGTAAATAATCGGCTACTCCAAAAAACCAATACCTAATTGAGCCAATGCATACCCCCACTACCCCAGACTCAAAAGTTTCAATCAACATACAACAACACAAGGCATATTCTTTACTCATATTTATGCAACCGTCTCATACCGGTTGATAGACATAGGTGTATACTGGTGGTAGGCAATGCACATGTAGGAATGGATGCAAGGTATACAATCACTATCAACAATCACATCATAAGTGTCATTATCATGACCATCATCAACCTCTGACCTTGTCGGGTATCAATATATCATCATAGTATCCTCCGACTTTTTCGGGTATCAATATATTATTATAGTATCCTTCGTCCTTATCGGATATCAATATATCACCATCGTATTCTCTAGCCTTGTCGGGCATCAATATATCATCAAAGTATTCTCCGGCCTTGTTGGACATCAAATTATCAAAGTATCCTCCGGCCTTGCGGGGCATCAATATATCATCAAAGTATTCTCTGGCCTTGCCAGGCATCAATATATCGTCAAAGTATCCTACGTCCTTGCTGGGCACCAATATATCATCAAAGTACCCTCCGGCCTTGCCAGGCATCAGCATATCATCGTAATCATCAATGCATTGCACAACTCAAGACAATATACTCGCAACCAAAATCATAACATGCAAAGATAACTATCTTATCATTATATTCAATCTGCTCATTATTAACTACCCAACACTCATTTTTATACCATTAGTTTACTAGACATAACATGATCACTAGTTATCAATCTAATCGATTTTTCACATAACCACTAATCATGGAATAGCAACTAACCATTAATTAATAATTAGCCAAACCTAACGTCTAGTCAAGGTTCACTATTAAACAATAATCATCATCTATTCACTATTCATTATTTATCAACTAAACATCTTTTATTAATTAACACCAATCAATATCTAATAATCGTTTACCAACTAATCCTCATTATTAACTAGTCCTCGATATTATCTACTCAACATCAGTAACTAGGCATCATTATTAACTAGGAATCATTATCACTAGCATCCCTTATCACCTAGCAATGTTAACCACGCTATCCTTACTTCACAGCTAATCGGCATTATAACTTATTATCAATAGCCACATATCATTACCATCGATAAACCCATCTTCATTGCCATATATCAACCCTAGTCGTTAGCTATCATATTACTAAGCAAAGATCATTAACTAACATATTTAGAATTCTAAGCATCAAGTACTATAGTCACCTAATAGACAACTAGTTACCACTAGATTATACCATAATTAAGAAGAATAGTCATCAGATCACATTTCAGATAGAATCACATCAATAACCGATATAATAATCATGAATATATTGAATCTATGCATCTCATCACCAGTGTTCAGTCAGTGAAATCATAAACATCATACCACACCTTTCTTCATCCCATACCAAAGAAGATGTGTATACGCGCACGCACACACACACATACATATATATATATATATAAATTTATGAACTGTAACCGCATCCTCTAAAAGGATAAATACTTCTCGGATGTCCAAGCGATATCTTCTATCGGCCCTAGGCCTAATAATATGTTTGGAATAATTACAATATCATCATCATGGCTTTCGACCTACATACATATCTAGAACTCATCTCTATAATCATATTCATAAGTCATAGCATATCTCTAATCATCTCACATCTTGGAGGCATCTCGCATATATGAGGTATAATATCAATAAATATATAATCATATCGCACATAGGAGGAATAATATCAATAATCATGACACTCCTATAAGTCATTTCATATATAAAGGTCATTCATCATGACGATGAGGAATATCACCTCTCTAGGCCAACTATCATACCTAAAAAGAGATAGCATCTCTATAGGCCCTACATCACATCTAAGAGAAAAGTCATCTCTAAGGACCCAACATCACGTCTAAGAGGAAATAACATCTCTATGGTTCAAATATCAAGTCTAAGAGAAAATGGCATCTCCATGGGCCAAGTATCAAGTCTAAGAGAAAATGGCATCTCTATGGGCCTATTATCATATCATTTCTATAAGCAACAACATAGTTATAACTCGTAAGTCACAAACCGAGGAACATCATTACAATATACTGAGTCATGAAGTAACCTTATACAAAGGTTTACTAGTCTCAACTATGTCTAACATCTGCAGATAATTCCACAATGACTAACACAAGTCTAGGCTTAAGTGGGTCGGACAATCCCATTTCTAAACCTCAATTTTCTTAATTAGGTATACTATGCCCCAAACTAGGCTAAGATATCTAGTTCAACTTTTAGATGTCAAGCCAGCCACAAACAAGCCTAAGATAGGAACTTCAACTAGAAACAAGGGCACTTAAGTCAATTCTACCCAAATTACTATTCCAAGAATACCACACTAGCCATATAAGATCAAATATACTAATCAAGCTTCCAAAACTAAAACCACATCCATAATCTATCAATGTATCAAATCCATGCTATAATTTAATCTAAACTAGGGAGAATGCAATAGGAGTCTACAAAGTTATAAACATACTATCTTACGGGTCCAAGACCCTTATCTAATCTCCCAAGACATCAATAATCAATGCTAAGCTATCTTACTCATAATTAATTCTAAAATTCATATCCACACGCAATACATAACTTACATCATCTATGAATGAAAGTGGACAAGAGCCTACCTCAAGGCCAAACCGCAAAATCACATTTCAAGCACCACATTCTCGTCTTCACTTCACAATCCCCAAAATGTATAACACTATCAAAAACATAATCTTTTCATCAATACGAGTCTAATGATACCCATATTGAATAATTGTGCTTCAGGCTCAAAAATAATACCAAAACCCCCAAGTGGATCCCACGTACGGAAATTGCATTTCTGAGGACAACCCAATGCTCATACCTCACCAAAGAATCCTAACCCTCAATTAATGGGTGAAAATAAACCAAATTTGGGGCTAAATCAATCCCTAAGCTAAATTGGGGTTTTGAGTCAAGAATTAAGAAATTCACCAATAAAGTGATGAAATCTTACCTTAATCTAGATAATAACATGATAAAAGATGTTTACCAAGCTCCCTAAACACCCACAAAACTAAATTTTGAGTTATCATACCCATTTAGAGTTTTAGGCTCTCAAAGATGAAGAGAAATTGCCCAAATTCGCGGCCTTGGGGCCTCGGCGAACAGATGCGGCATCTACGTGACAGTAAAGTCAAAAACTTATTTTTGACCCTAAGAACTCATTTGGAACCCAAATAATATGATCCAATAATGAAATTTGAGTGTAAACCATATTTCAAATTCATTGAAATCATCAGAACCTTCTTCCAAGATTGTTTTGGAAAAAAGTGGAACCCACACCTATAGTTTCATTTTTCATAAAAATCCGCTCAATAGCCCAAAATAAGTTTGGAAGACTTGGTACCTGAACCAAGGGTTCCCTAGCCTAAAATCAACGTTCCAGATGTGATGGAGAAGTCAGATTTTAAATCCAAGGTCGTTTCTATCAAATGTGGATCCCACACGCATTTAGATTTTCCAACTTTTCGACCAATAGGTCGAAATGAACTCGGGTGCATTGAAATTCAAACAAAAAGTCTATCTAGACTAAGATCGATATTTCGAATCTACTGGCACAGTGAAAATTGGCATCCAAAATTATTTCATTGATATTTTTGCCCGATAGCTATTTGGAACCAATGAAGACTTCAAATAAGGAATTGGCTCCAAAAATTAAATGAACTACCTAGTAACTAAACCGTCGGTCCCAGCCATTCATAAATGACTTGGGAAAGCTATGGATAAGCCCTAATGGCGACGATAAGTGGAAACATGAAAAATCATCAAAATGGTCATCACAACATCCACTACTAAAAGGACTCATCCCCGAAAGTCAACGAACAGAAAGAATCTCAAAAAGCTCCAAAGGATGAGGTACTGGGCAAGCTTGATCTAAGCATGACTTCCCAGATAACCTCAACGAAGAGAAAATGCTTCTAAGGAATTTGCCACATATATCCCTTTTTCAACCAGCACTACCACTTTACACCTAAACAGCTAAAAATCAACTTAACCACTAATTGCCTCAAACTGCATCGAGAAGTCTGATGCATACATATCTAAACCACAAAATGCTGAGACCATCTACATATCCACAAAAATCAACAAAGGCCCATCCAAGCCAAAATCAACCAAAGTAATGAGTCATACCACTGACTCCAAATCTAACTATACACTTCCTTTAAAATTTTGCACCTTGCATCTACTCCAAGCTAGGAGAAAAATTAACTAAGTTGCATCCACATAGTCTTATCATAGAGAACTCAAAGAACTGAAGTTGATCTGCTGAAAGTCCATAAGGCAAACATGAGAATAAGCTCATAAGGAGTTATGGGCACGCAAATGAAGATAATGGAGGAATGCAATCCATGCCAATGTTGCAACCAGTTTGGGTGAAAATCAAACCAGAATCCCAAAGGTCACGGTATAACTACTTATCACTGAATATTTCTCTCCAGGATGTCCCATCAATCGAGAATAAAGGCATACTGAATCCAACTTGAGTATATTACTCCCACTAAGTAAATCATCCAAAATTCCTAAAGAAAACTGAAACTCGAGGTCAAAACTGAAATTACCAATACGAGGCCCATGGGCTATCATCTGAACATTTATCAACTATAATCCAACAATGTCAAGAAGACCAAATAGATAACCACGGAGTAGGCTCAACTAGCCTATGAATGAAATCTAAACAAAGACAAGTCTAAAACAAAAGTTGCACACAAGTTCTACAACACCAAGTTGAAATATCAATATCAAGGCTGAATCGCTCGATCTCAAATATCTAAATAAAAACTAAAAATGGGTAGGCACTAATGCTCTAAATTTATCATACTTTTGAATCGCCATTCCAATGCATCAAGTCAAAACTGAACTAATAGGCCTATATCATTACCAACCATTTAAATTGACTTTAGTATCCAAATCTAACATATTCGAGATAAATCATACCAGGCCACAATACAAAAATCATGTAAAAGGGCAAATCACTAGCTGAAAATGCATATAAATCACTACATATCCGCTGGAGCTCATGAACTACCCAAACATGCTCAAAAACTTACCAAGGCTAAAAAAAACTACGCCAAAAATGGAAAAATCTCTATCAACTCGAAAAAATGCAACTTAAGCCGGAAACTAACCAATATGATACTTCATCTAGGAAAAGAAGCAGCCACAGGCACATATCATCGAGGAGAATCACTCCACCAAGCCTCACTAGGCCAAACAAATGCTAAAATAAGGATTTCCCAAATCCACCCCATAATCACGTCACCGAAAAAGAAATATACCAATCTTAGAGACCACCACTAGAGAACCAACAATTCGAGTTAATGAGTTTCTAATTTGCCAACTCAAAAACACAAGGAACCATGGAAGGTCAACTTACCATCGATACCACAATACAACTCTGAATCAATCTAATACAGCTAACCAAGAGAAAACATAATCAACCTCACCGCGCTAGGGGAAAGAAATCATCAAATCGGGCTATATCTACTAAAGCCACCAAATAATATCACTAGAAAATAAAAGTCTAACTAGATAACACTAGTTTATACAGCTATCCAGCGAGGATCAAATTCATCAAGTATCAACATCAAATAATAATATCAAGTAATATCAATAACTTCACACAGTGGTAGCAATAGCAACAGAACTATCAATATCAACATACTAAACAGGTGGTACCAAAATGAACATCAATATCATGTACCACTTAAGGGCTACAATAGGGCTAATGTGTAAAGATAAATGGGACTCAAACCCAAAAACCACACCCATAAGGAAACTATCAATATAGATTTACTTCATCCATTACTAAAAGAAATAAATCACGGAGTAGTAACATCAACATGAATGCAATAATAAGGCACATAATGATCAATATCAATTCATCAAGGCATATAATCATTAATGGTTATGAAACCCCAATACACATAATAAGAGATAAATATGGGAAATAAAAGCATACTAATCGCGGTGACATCTGCAATCATATGCTTGATGGGCATAGAGAAATAAATTTGAATAGGTCCAACTCAGATCGACCGATTGAGTCACCAACTAAGGCACCAAGTGCACCATCTCTAATTAAAAATGTCAAAATATCACGAGTTAATCTAAATAAGCTGAATGACTAGAAATCTCGTGTCAGGAACACTCTCTAGACTAATGGTTGATCTCTCTACAGTCATAACAACTCCTGAAGCATCAATATGGCGGGGATACAAACTAAGCTCAAATGGTTGGACAACTAACGCTAAGAAAAATCTCTAGAATTATGCCCATTCTTCCACAACTATAGTCTATCTCAAAAACTCTAGGATGACAAGGAATAGATGCTAACTCTGTCTGATCAACTATCTCATAGTCCAAAATAGTAACTGCATAAAAATGATAGGCTGTAAATAAAGTAGAAATCTACCAGAAGGATCCTTACTCCTGAATACAATACTAATAGCACTAAACTAATGGCATTGCCTCTTTCTAACACTTCCATAAGCCTCAATACCTATGCTCTCTATGGTCCTCTTATAATCGACAACCTGAGGGAAAAAAGACTCAGCTGCTATTAAGTGCTCTGATGCCAAACAGAGTGATAATACTAATCCTCTACTATATCTATGCAACAATGTCCAACTCAGAAGGATATAGAATATAAATAAGTTTGGCCCACTCGAGAAATCCAATCTCATACTCAGAACTGGTAAGGAACCCTAATGAACACCAATAGACCCAAATTTAGTCTAAGAATTGCTCGATGAATCGAATGTCATACATGGCTGGGAAGAATTTGCAACATGACTCGGATTTCTAATGCTGAACCTCAAAGACTGAAGTAGTCACAAGCTTAACTGGAGCCTAAATTATCCTTAACTCCTATGGATGATGCTGAAGATCTTTGACATCCATCTCTGACTCTCTAGTCTGACACTACATTGAAACTCTAGAAACACGCATTGAAGTCTTATCCGCATCTATCGAAAATGTCACATCATCCTTCGAGGATAGAATAAAGTCAAAGAATATGTATGAGGTTCATAGGAATGAGAGCACACGATAAGGAGTCAAGAAGTAAATTTCCTAAAATATTATTGTAGCCTCCCAAAGATATTTACGAACGTCTCTACAACAATCCGCAGGACTATACTAAACACTTAGCTCTTGTACTGATATTTCTTTGAAACCTACATTCTGATACCAATTGTCATGACTTAATTTCTCAAGTCATGATGGCGCCTACTATAACCCACCAGTAGGAAAGACAACCCATACTCCAAAACGGCTAGTAACGGACTACTCAATAATATAAGGAAAAGAATGAAGGATAAAGAAGATCAAAACCATTACATAAGTGAATCCCCATAACTCGATGGTATCAATACAAAAGCTTCTATATATCAAGAATACCAAGATAAAATTTCAAAGGAATTACAATGATACAACTTATCTCTGAATATAATATAGAGACTAGTCTAATACATAAGAGAGAGATAAGTAATACTCTTAATATTAGGAGCTCACCATAAGTATCTGAACCATGGTTGCTCCACACGACACACACACCAACGGTGATAACTAGTACTATGATCTGCAGGCCACAAAAGTGTAGTATGAGTACCAAACGAGTGGTACTCAGTAGGCAACTGCCAACTGAGCTCCAAAGGTAAAGAAAATATATACAACATATAAATAAAATGGAAACTACACCCAAGAGTCCAGAAATCATATAACAAGTCAATATGAATAATACGGGACAACTATCTTGTTCAAGTCCAAGAATCTAACATTAAGACTAAGGAAGTATCAAGGTAAACTATCTTATTCCAGCTACATTAAATAGACATCAATATTATATCATATATCCCATGCTAATATATGAAAGAAGGGAAAAAGAAAGATATATAGCAGTATACAAAGCGAAAAAATGCATATACAATTAGAACAACGAAGAAAGAGATATATGATAGTTTCATAGCTTCATATAGCTAGATTTATTTATATACAAATGCATACACATATACGTATGAGGTCATCTCAAAGCATAACCTAGATCATCATATCCTCATTTAAAGACCTCTTTAACATGCTATAAGGATTTAATAAAATCAAACTCAAGGTTTTTAATCCACATGGCTAGACATGAAATAATCGTGCATAATAGTGCATTCATAAGATAGAAGAGGTTGAAGACATACCTCAAATATCGATTCCGAATCAATGACCAATCTGTCATAAACTAGCCAGAATAATAATCATAACATTGATAATAACAACATTAATATAAGCGTGAATAATCGACTACTCCAGACCACCAATACCTAATCAAGCCTATGTGAACCCCCACAGCCCAGACTCAAAAGGTTTAATCAACATACAATTATACAAAGCATATTCTTACCTATATCTATGAAAATGTCCCATACCGGCTGATAGACATAGGTGCATACTGGTGATAGGTGATGCGCATGCAGGAATTGATGCAAGGTACACAATCACTATTAATAATCTTATCATAAATTCCATCATCATGACCATAATCATCGTGATCAACCTCCAGCCTTGTCGGATATCAATATATCATCATAGTATCCTCCGTCCTTGACGAGTATCAATATATCATCATAGTATCCTCCAGCCTTATCGGGCATCAATATATCATCAAAGTATCCTTCGGCCTTGTTGGGCATCAATATATCATTAAATTATCCTCCGACATTGTCGGGAATTAATATATCATCAAAGTATCCTCCGGCCTTGTGGGGCATCAATATATCATCAAAGTATCCACCGTCCTTGTCGGACACCAACATATCATCAAAGTATCTTTCGGCCTTGTCGGACATCAATATATCATCCTAATTATCAATGCATAAATATAGGTATATAATACGTGCATAGACTCAAACAAATATACTCGTAACCATAATCATAAAATCGAAAAGATAACTATCTTATCATTATATTCTATCTGCTCATTATTATTTAGACAAGACTCATTATTATACCGCTGGTTTACTAGTCATCACATGATCTCTAGTTATCAATCTAACCGATGCTTCACATAATCATTAATCATGGAATGGAAACTAACCATTAATCAATAATTAGCCAAGCCTAACGTCTAGTCAAAGTTTACCATTAAACCATAATCATCATCTATTCACAATTCATCATTTATCAACTAAACATATTTTATTAACTAACACCAATCAATATCTAATAATGATTTACCAACTAATCCTCATTACTAACTAGTCCTCGTTATTAGCTAGTTAGCATCAGTAACTAGGCATCATTATCACTAGCATCCCTTATCACCTAGCAGTGTTAACCATGTTATCCTCACTTAACAACTAATTGGCATTATAACATGTTATCAATAGCCACATATTATTACCATTGATAAGCCCATATTCATAGCCATGTAGCAACCCTAGTCGTTAGCTACCATATTACTAAACAAGGCTCATTAACTAATATATTTAGAATTCAAAGCATCAAGTACTATGGTCACCTAATAGACAACTAGTTACCACGTAGCTTATACCCTAATTAGGAAGAACAATCATAAGATCGCATTTCAGCTAGAATACATCAATAATCGATATAATAGTCATGAATTTATTGAATCTATACATGCCATCACCAGTATTTAGTTAGTGAAATCATAAGTCATACCAAACCTTCCTTTGTTCCATATCAGAGAGAAGTGTATATGCACACACACACACACACATATATATACATATATATTCATGAACTGTAACCGCATTCTCTATAAGTATAAACACTTCCCGAATGTCCAAGCGATATCTTTTATTATCCCTAGGCCCAATAATATGTCCGAAATAATTACAATATCATCATCATGGCTTTCGGCCCATATACATATCTGGAACTTATCTCTATAATCATATTCATAAGTCATATCATATCTCTAATCATGTCACATCTTGGAGGCATCTCGCATATATGAGGTATTATATCAATAAGAATATAATCATCTCTCACATAAAAGGCAAAATATCAATAAGTACAAGTCATTTCATATATAAAGGTCATTGATCATGATGGTGAGTAATATCACCTCTCTACGCCAACTAACATATCTAAAAAGAGATAGTATCTCTATAGGCCCTACATCATATCTAAGAGAAAAATCATCTCCAAGGACCTAACGCCATGTCTAAGAAGAAACAACATCTCTATTGACCAAATATCAAGTCTAAGAGGAAATGGTATCTCTATGGTCCAAGTATCAAGTCTAAGAGAAAATGGCATCTCTATGGGCCAAGTATCAAGTCTAAGAGGAAATGACATCTCTATAGGCCCATTATCATATCATTTCTATAAGAAAAAACATAGCTATAACTCATAAGTCACAATCCAAGGAACATCATTACAATATACCGAGTCATGAAGTAACCTTATACTAAAGTTTACTAGTCTCAACTATGTCTAACATCTGCAGATAATTCAACAATGACTAACACAAGTCTAGGCTTAAGTGGGTTGGACAATCCCATTTCTAAACCTCAATTTCCTTAATTAGGTACACTATGACCCAAACTAGGCTAAGATATCTAGTTCAACTTCTAGATGTCAAGTAAGCCACATACAATCCTAAGATAGGAACTTCAACTACAAATAAGGGTACTTAAGTCAATTCTACCCAAATTACTATTCCAAGAATACCACACTAGCCCAATAAGATCAAATATACTAATCAAGCTTCCAAAACTAAAACCACATCCATAATCTATCAATGTATCAAATCCATGCTATAATTTAATCTAAACTAGGGAGAAGGCAATAGGAGTCTACAAAGTTATAAACATACTATCTTACGGGTCCAAGATCCTCATCTAATTTTCCAAGACATCAATAATCAAGGCTAAGCTATCTTACTCATAATCAATTCTAACATCCATATCCACACGCAATACATATCATACATCATCTATGAAGAAAAGTGGAGAGGAGCTTACCTCAAGGCCAAACCGCAAAATCAAACTTCAAGCACCGCATTCTCGTCTTCACTTCACAATCCCAAAAATGTCACCACACTATCAAAAACATAATCTACTCATCAATACAAGTCTAACGATACTCATATTGCACTATTGCGCTTCGGGTCCAAAAACGAAACCAAAAACCCCAAGTGGATCCCACATACGAAAATCACATTTCTGAGGACAACCCAATGCTCATACATCATTAAGGAATCATAACTCTCAATTAATGGGTGCAAACAAATCAAATTTAGGGCTAAATCAAGCCCTAAGCTAAATTAGGGTTTTCAGTCAAGAATTAAGAAATTCACCGATGAAGTGATGAAATCTTACCTTAATCCGGATAATAAACATGATAAAAGATGTTTACAAAGCTCCCTAAACACCCACAAGACTCAATTTTGAGTGTGGTGGGGGTGGGGTGGTAAGGGTGATAAGGGGGTACAACAGAAGAGAATTAGTGAAGACAGAGAAGAAAGAACGTGGGATGGGTGGGGTGGTGGTGGTGTGATAGAGGAGATATCTCAAAAAAAATTGTACTTTGCAAAAAAAAAAAAAAAAAAGAAACTCATTTAATGAGCTTTTCTAAAAATTATTTTTCTTTTTGTGCCACATCAACTTATAAGATGGTATTAATTTCAATTTTGATAAGTAGAGGTGTGCATTAGATTACTTTAATAGTTTAGTTGTATCTTCAACTTTTTGAATATAGTTTAAGATGATTTTGATGTTTTTTTCCGAACAAATAATGTTTCATCCTCTAATGGATTGTCTTTGCTGCCGTCGTGCTTCTGTTTTTGTGACATCAATCAGATAGCTATAAGAAATTTCAAAATTTGCAAAGTTAAAAATGAGAGCAGGAATAATGAGGGTAATGTAGTGATCAGTGATCACATATACGTAAAGACCTTTTTTAGTCTTTTTGATTGGACCGCTTTGATTCCCTTGTAATTTATTCCTACATTTCAAAACCTCTTATATTTTCCCCCATTTTCTCCTTTTTGCCTTTACAAGATTATTTTTAAAATTGTTCATTAGTTTGAAAATAAAATACTATAATCAAATTTGTTATATTGATAGTATTTATCTAAAAAGTTTCATGGCTGGTGAAAATAATGAATGGTTATATATATATATATATCGATGATATTTGACAATTACTTAGATTTATTTATACATTGTTCTTAAATAAATATAAACACTGTATTGCTCAACGACATAAAAAATCATAGCAGAATAAATAATTAAGTAATATTACAATAATTATTTTGTAAAGAGAACGTCACGTCGCAAACACAAAAATTGGGTTGAAAATTAAATATTGTAGAAATATAATATTTTATTAAATATTTATCACGTATGATTGAGAAAATTTTGAATAAACTGAGATAAAGTAAGACTTGAGGCAGAATATACTAATACTTCCCGTTTAAATAAAATTCAGAGTATAGTTGAATTTGGAGTACGATAATCAACTTTTCTAGTTCTCAATCTTGTTCAACTAGCGATTTTTTGATCCTTATGAAATTAAAAATAAGTATTTTAAATTATGCAAAAACATTATAAAATATACTTTTAAAAAAAAATTGGTGTACTATAAGGTAATTTTTTTTAATTTAATTAGATAATTTCTTAATTAATTTTGTAGAAACTGTGGGACTGTGATTACTTTAATTGGTATGAAAAATGACAATTTTTACAAGCAAATAGAGTGGTTTGGGATTTTTTTAGAGAATGTGAAAGTCTTTAAACAGAATCAAAATCGAAAAAGAAGATATTATATTATTAATATTACTGCTACTGATTTGGTGTTGTGTGAAATGTGGACATTAAAGCCTAATTGTTGAAGTTTTTATAGTGTTGAAGCCTACTGATTTGGTCTTAAATAATATTTGATGTTTTCATGGTGGTTAAATAATAGTAGTTGTTTAGGTATAATTTGTTATTGGAATTTGGCATGTAATATTCTTTACATTTTGATGAAATGAAATTTATTGTTACTACTTAGGTGTAGATTTGGTGTTATGGTTTGTCATTTTAATCTTGTCTCTAAGCATTCTCAATTTTGTGGTCACATATTTTTACATCAAAAAATAATGTTAAAATAGACAAGTGACACAACAATGGAAGACAATACCATGGAAAAGTAACACCATAAATAAGTTCATAAATATATTCCGTATTTCTCTAAAGTAACACCAAAAGTAAGTTCAAAAACATGCTTCAAATTAAGGCTCAAAATAAATCAAAAATTATTTCATAAACATGCTCCAATTGGATCTGAAATTAACACCAAAAACAACTTCATAAATGTTCCCTATATTGAGCTTAAAGAAACCATAATGCTACATGCTTTACTTGTATTAACGTGCTTTAAAAACTTAACAAACTAATTGTTTACTACTATGCACTAGTAGCATGTTAAAGCAATAACAGAAAATTCATTGTTTGGTACTCCACATTATACAACAAAATCAAAACACCTCACTCAAAATGAACTACTTCTTCTTCATTATTTTTTTATTGGTTTGTCATTTGTTGTAATTGATTGATGGTGACATTATCTCTGTTTTTTCATCTTAAACCTCTAAGCTTATAACAAGGATCAGTCCCTGTAGCACTTCGTTTTTGTAACTTAAACCAGTTTGTAGAATTTTTTGCTTGATATCTTTATTTATTTATTTTTGAAAAAAAGACACCAATTAGTATATTTACTTGATTATTAAATAAGAGAAGTTGTAGTTAACTAACATTTAGTATTTAAGTTTTTCTTGCACTTGTTTAGATCCCAAATTCAACATTCTTTAATTGTCTTGATCCACCTTTTTCAGCATCTTCCATACTTGCAACTCTTTCTCACTTCTGCCCAACAGTTTCTTTTCTTTTAGGAGGTATTGACTGTTGTCCATATGTAATAGGGATCCTTGTATCTCCATAAAAGATTACAACTTTTGTCAAGCTTTTAACCCTACTTGTATTACCACAAACTGTTGTTGAAGATGCAGTTTGACTTGAACTTGTTGATGTATGTTGACTTGAGCTACTTTGTGCTATTTTTTTTAGATTATTGGTGCAGGTAGGATTAAGCTTCTAGGCTGGTAACTTCCTTGTGAACTTTGACCAGTAAACTTGGATCCTTGGTTATTTGTTTGTGGATTTGGATCAGAAACCTATAAACTCAACACAACAGTTAAAAAATTAAAAAATCAATTTCAAAGTAATTATTTTACTTTATAATATCTTTTGTTATGGCCTTATTGACATCATTTGGAGCATGTTATTTTCACCCCTGTTTTGATAGCTTTTGATATTTTCTCCTTGGTTTATTTTTGCCTTTTATTCTATTTTTTGGAGGCGTGTCAAACATTTTCTTAGGTTCAAGCGACTCAATCTTTAAATTGTTTATCTAAAGCCACATCCTCATATTAGAGATTGATTGGATAAAGTGACTATAAGCTTTCATGAAAGTTTACTTTTTATATCTGTGAGACTCGGCAAAATTTTAATAATTTTATTTTTGACCCTCCCACATGCATAACGTTAATTTGTAACTTGAATTAGGTTTAGCGATGTTAAAAGAATATTTTGAAAAAGTTTTAAAAATTTTGAAAGAGGTTCAGGGCTATTTTAGAACACTGAGGCAGTGTGCGTCCGAGATAGTGGCAAGCCACACCAGTTGAGTTCTGCGATAGCAACGTGACATGGAGACTAGCCTCCGTGATATTGGTGTGCCACGCTACTATGTTAAAATTGCCCAATTTTTATTTTTTTACTTGGGGTGAGGGGTTTTTGATCTTTTCACCCTTTCCATGACTTATAAACAAAAAAAATGACCTTTTCCTCTTCAGTTTTAAGATCAAAAACTCTTATTCTCTTCTCTACCATCCAAACCAAAAAAGCTCAAGGGTTTTTCAAGAAATCATTACTACGGGCTCCAAACCTCAAGTTGTCTTCAATTTCTTGTGTATTTTAGGCATGTTGCTCATTCCTAACTTGTGTTTTTACATTATGGCATTGTACTATTGGATATTCATGTGATATAAATTGTGGGTTTGAAATTGGGTTGACGATTTTTATTGGGTTTACTTGAATTGTCTTCCCCGTGGTTTAAATTATTTATTCATGCTTTAATTAATAGTTATAGGTACTGAATTGGTGCATTATTTAAATGGTTGGAATAGGAGAACATGAATTTTCCAAATATGATTAGATTTTGGGCTCAGTAATTGCATTAACCTCAATCCACTTTGTAAACTTGATTTTGAATATGGATAATTGCATGGCCCATTGCATTGCAATAAAGGATAAATAAATGAACATGGTTTTGGATGGTCTTGGTGGCCTTGGATTTGAATCTTAAATGGAACTTGGGAGTCAATTTGATTATATGAATTGATTTTGCAAAATTATATTAGCTTGTAAGCATATTGGTATGACGATATCATGTTGGTAAATTCCATAATGAATAATTCCTGGGTTAATGGTTGGTTTATGAGAAAACTATTTTAATTTGAGCTTAAAAGAAATTGTGTAGCTCATCATGAAGGTGTATGTCCCAAGGAGATCAACACTGAAAACTACGTTTGCCGACATTGGGGGCCTATGTGACTGGGTGCTTGGTTCACACACTATATATAATTTAGGAGGGTTATAGCCTTGATGTCCTTTGTATTTCCTTCGATTTATGCAGCTAACACGAACTGGACCCGTTCTAACAAGGGAGCTGAACCCATATAGCCCATGGGTACCTTTAGCACGGAGCGAGCTACACAGTTCAGACTAATGGTTTAAACACTCATGTTTATGACTCTTTTCCCTGTCCCAGCATCTTATATATATGTACATAAATGTTGTGCATGTGGCTTTGACTAATTTATGAAAATGGCATTATTTTATCATTTTTTCTGAGTTACATGCCATTACTTACCCCACTGATCGTCCCTGAATGCTACATCATTTCTTGATGTAGGGCTCAAAGGATTTTTTGTTGCTCCTGTGCAGCATTAGGTGATTTAGTATTTCTATGGATCTGCTGTGAAGTGGTGAGCTTCCATCCTTTCGAAGGATAGGATATTTCATTATTTTTAGTACTATCTTAGTATTTCAGTTTGGATTCTTTTTGGTCATAGTCAGGGAAATGTCCTGACTTAGTTGGTATTTCTAATTTTAGAGGCTCTTGTGGACAAATGTAGGTTGGTTTTTTGTTTTGACTCTTAATTCTCATTTGGGTTATCTATTATTCTTACCATCATGTTTGGTTGTTTTTCGTTGTATTCTTTTATTATGTTCTGGATGTTAGGCTATGAGAGTAGTCTCTGGCCCACGATGAGCTTGAGATACCAGGCCCTGGTTTGGGTCGTAATAAGCTTGGTATCAAAGCATGGTTCAAGGTTGTTGGATGTCCACAAAGACGTATCGAGTAGAGTCTCTTTTATGGGTTTGTAGAATACCACACTTATAAGAGGGAGGCTATAAGGAATTTAGGAATGTTTTCCTTTCTTGTGTTCTATTTTTGAGCTATAGAATTTAGTGTATGCTATGAAACTCCTCTAACTCTTGGCTTACTCAAATTTCAGATCATGTCTCCCTAAGATCTGACAGTCATAGAAACTGTGTTGGACCCTCCGTCCTACCTGAGTAAAATATGGAGGGAACTCACCCTATTTATAGAGTATAAACTTGGTTTAGGGTCTCTACTCCTGAATGTACCACTCCATATGGGTTTCTACAGGTCGCTACTAGTCCCCCTCTGGCTTCCCAGACTTATGATACTTATGCTCAGTCACCTTAGGGAGATATATCTAATGTTGAGTTTTGTTAGTCTATTCATATGCTCGCTCAGTTGGTGGCATTGCAGTCTTGGCAGTCTAATCATGTTAGTCCTATTTTTAGTTTATCTGAGGTCACTCGGGTTAGTCAGTTTATGAAGTTGAATACCCTAACTTTTACAGGCTCTGAGGTTGAGGATGATCCTCACGAGTTTATTAATAAGATGGAAAAGATTTTCAGAGTTATGCATGCTACTGATTGAGAAGGTGTGGAATTTGTTTCCAATCAGTTGAAAGATAAGGCATATCAGTGGTATAAGGAGTGAGAAGCGATGAAGGGTGATGATAATGAGTTAGATGTGGGATAACTTTTCATGCATTTTTCTTGATCACTACTTTCCTTAGGAGTTAAGAAAAGATAAGGTTGAAGAGTTTGTGAACTTGAAGTAGGGTAAGATAAGTGTTAAGAAGTATGTCTTGAAGTTTCAGCAGTTGGTCCATTATGCTCCAGAGTTAGTGTCTAACATGAGGTCCCAAATGAGAAAGTTTGATTATGATTTGTCCCGTTATTTTGTGTTAGAGTGTAAAGCTGTTATGTTGAATAATAATATAGACATATCTAGAATTGTGGTTTATATGCAGTAGGTAGAGGATAAGAAAAAGAAGCAGGCATACATGGAAGAGCGGCAAAGCAGGGAGCAAATCAGCAAAACAGTAGGAAAGATGGTAGGCAGTGGATTAAGAAAAAGTGTTAAGAAAATTCTTATGTGACAACTAGTGCTCCTTATACTATGCGTTCGGGTGATCGTCGTTTTCAGACTAGCAGTGATCCTAACGCACAGGGTGCCCAGTCTTAGATAGTAGAGATCAGTTAGCCCCACCTTATCAACTTTATCGTTCTTTTAGACAGCTTTACCATGGATATTATGAAAAGGGGAGAAATTAGTGCTATAGTTATGGTCATCTTGGTCATATGCAGCGAGATTATCCTTTGTCCAGGGTTTACACTGGAGCTAATAAGGTTTGGGTTGCCACTTCTTCGTCTCCTACACCTAAGGGCACAACTTCAAGAACCGATATTGGCCAAAATCATCTCTGTAATCTTACTACTCGATGGGAATCTTAGACATCCCTCGATGTTGTCACTGATATGTTACAACTCTTCTCTCATGATGTTTATTATTTGCTTCATCCAGGTCTCACCCTGTCTTATGTGACCTCTTATGTGGCTGTACACATTGGTTTTAGTCCTGAAAATATTTCTAACCCTTTTTCTGTGTCTACTTCGGTGGGTGATTCTATTGTGGCTAGGAAAATCTATAGGGTTTGTGTGGTGTCTATGTTTCATTAGAAGACATTGGTAGACTTAATAGAACTTGATATGGTGGATTTTAATGTGATCTTGGGGATGAATTGTCTTTATTTGTGTTATGCTTCTCTAGATTATTATAGGACCCAAAAGGTTAGTTTTTATTTTCTTAATGAACCGATGGTTGAATAGGAGGAGAGTTCCTTAGTACCCAAAGGGTGTCTGTATTATCTAGTTTAGGTTAAGGATTCTGACTCTAAAAGTCCTTTGCAATCTGTCCCTGTGGTTAATGATTTTTTAAAAGTTTTTTTTGATAATCTTCCTGGAATTCATCTTGATAAGGAAATAGATTTTGGGATTTATCTTCTACCGGATACCCTATATTCTTCTTATAGAATGGCTCTGGCTGAACTAAAGGAGCTTAAGGAGCAATTAAAGATCTTCATGATAAAGGCTTTATTCGTCCTAGTGTTTCTCCATGGGTTGCTCCCATATTTTTTATGCTAAAGAAACATGGGTCTCTTCGGATGTGTATAGACTATTGTCATCTTAATAAGGTTATAGTGAAAAATAAGTATCCTCTTCCTAGGATTGATGATCTTTTCGACCAGCTTCAAGGTGCTAGGTTTTGCTCTAAAGTTGATTTTTTTTCGGGCTACCATCAGTTGAAAATCAGAGAGGATATTCTCAAGGCAGTTTTCTAGACACGGCGTACGACTATTTTGAGTTTTTGGTTATGTTATTTGGGTTGACTAAAGCACTGGTTTCTTTCATAGATCTTATGAATCAGGGTATTTAGATAGTTCCTGGATTTGTATGTTACTGCCTTCATTGATGAAATCTTGGTGTAATCTAAGAGTGAGGAGGATTAAGCCAATCGCCTCCGAATTGTGTCTCAAATTCTTAAAAACCAAAGGTTGTATGCAAAATTTTCTAAGTGTGAATTTTGGATAAGTGCTATGACCTTTCTTGGGCATGTTGTTTCTAGTGGGGGGATCAAGGTGGATCCACAGAAATTTGACGTAGTCAAGAAATGGCCTAGACCCACGATGCCAACATATATTAGGAGCTTTTTGGGCTTGGCTGGGTATTATAGGAAGTTTTTGGAGAGTTTCTCATCTATTATTTCTCCGCTGACAAGGTTGACTAAGAAAAAGGTTAAGTTTTTGTGGTCTGATGCTTATGAGGGTAGTTTTGAGAAGTTTAAGAATAAGTTGACTTATGCGGCAGTTTTGACCCTGTCCAAGGGTACTGATAGATTTATGGTGTATCGTGATGTATCTCGTGTAGAACTGGGTGAAGTCTTGATGCATCATGGTAAGGTTGTGACCTATACTTCGACGCAGCTTAAGGTTTATGAGAAGAATTACCTGACTCGTGATCTAAAGTTGACGGTTGTGGTCTTCGAATTGAAAACTTGGTGCCATTATCTATAAGGGGTACATGTAGACATTTATTCGGACCATAAGAGATTTTAGTATGTTTCATGTAGAAGGAATTAAATCTTAGGCTGAGATGCTGGCTCAAATTGCTTAAGGATTATGACATGAGTTTGCACTTTCATCCAGGTAAATCTAATATTGTTGCTAATGCTCTTAGCAGGTTGTCTATAGGGAGCTTGTCTTATGTTGAGGAGGAGAAAGGAGAGTTAGTGAAAGATATTCATAGGTTGGATAACTTACGAGTTCTTATCTTGGACTCTGAGAATAGAGGAGTGATTGTTCAAAAAGTGGTTCAATCATCTTTTAGTATTGAGGTGAAGAAGAAGTAGATTTTAGATATCTTACTTATGCAGATTAAGGATGATATGGGTCAACAAAAGGTTATGGCTTCGAGATTGGGGGAGATGGCATATTGAAGTATCCAGAAAGGTTGTGTGTTCCTAATGTTGATGGGCTGCAAAAAAGGATTATGATAAAAGCTCATGAGTCTATATATATAGTTTATTCAAGTTTGACTAAAATGTAACATAACTTGATCTACTGGTGGAATAATATAAAGAGAGATGTATCAAACTTTATGGCTAAGTGTATGATTTGTCAGCAAGTTAAGATGGAAAATTTGAGGCTTGGTGTCATGTCCCAAGAGTTAGATTTGCCTATGTGGGAGTGAGGGATGATTAATATGGATTTCATTACTGGTCGTCTGCGGTTTTACAATCAGTATGATTCTATTTAGGTCATTGTGGATAGGATGACTTAAGTATGCTCACTTCTTGCCTGTGAGGACTAACTACCCAGGAGAAGATTATGCTAAGTTGTTCATTTAGGAGATAGTAAAGTTGCATAATGCACTGGTGTCCATTATTTCAGACAAAGGTACACAATTTTCATCTTATATTTTTGGCATTCATTTCAGAAAGGTTTGGGTACTCAAGTGAACCTTAGCACCATTTTCCACTCTCAAATAGATGGACAAGCGGAACGGACTATTTAGACTTTGGAGGATATGCTAAGGGCCTTTATGATTAGTTTTAAAGGTAGTTGGGTGATGAGTGGTAAATTTACCACTCATATACATCCAAAACTATGCACACTACTATGATTTAAATATGTTAATAAGATGACTTTATCATTTGAATGTATTAATTCCCATGTTTTGCAGGTATATAGGTAATGGGAAGAAAAGAAGTGAAATGAACTGAAAAGAGATCAAAAAGAGAAGAGTTAGTGCAAAAGCTGGGAAAAAACCTGAGCAGAAATTGACCCTCAATTAACGCGATCGTGGTATGAGGGTCACGATCATGACAAGTCTAGAATATTCAAGTTGGTGATCGCAATATGCTTACCGCGATCATAGGAGCCGCGATCGTGATCAAGCTCCGGCGATCGCAATTGAGCGAAAAATAGCCCAGGGACAGAATTGTCATTTCCCATAGTTGGATCCAATTCTCTATAGGATGAAAACCCTTTCATTTTTGGAAGTCTTAAAATAGTTTTTGAAGTTTTGGCTTTGTAAAAGCCTACCAATTTGGGCAAGAATATTGTGATTGATTTCCAATTGAGTTTAGTTGAAATTGAAGTTAAATTGAAGAATACTCTTGTTTGCATCTTCAATGGAAGTATTGAATATTATTTTGGTATATTTCTTATCACTAACTTCATGAGTAGCTAAACATTTATCTTGGGATTATGTTGAAATAGGGTGCAATTATGTATGGGTTTTGATTATTAAGTATAAAATCTTGGTTAATGATGGTGGATTTTACTAATGCTTGTTTGTTGAGTGGAAATTTGTAGGTGAAAACCCCAAATTTTTAAATCTCACATCATCATTGAAAGATGGATGTAAGTATGCTTAAGGATCCTATATCATCCTTGAAAGAGGAATATGGATGACAAGGTATTAGTGAACTATATTTAGATGTAGCTTACTCCTTTTTCATTATCTTAGAAATAAGGGTCGATTGAGAATTTGCTAGGTCTTCGGTATCTTCCTAGAAATGGGGATGCCCAATTGAGGTTTTGGGTGGATTTATTTTCCATACCCATGGGGTATCCGAAAGGATCCATGGGTGATATTTTTGGTGCTTAGTTGTAAAACTAGCATCAAAACTCCTAACCTAGCCTACCCATATAATCATTAACTAGAATTTACATTTGATTATCATGAACCCATGTATTATTTTCCCCGGGGAAGACATAATGAAATCTTATCCATATTTGTTGCCCTTAATTGGTAGTTTGAGTAGATTTTGGTAAAACAACATTCCAAACCAACCAACCCCTCCAATTTTAATTCATGTATTTCATTTGGTTTACACTACGGGTATATACTTAGACGCTTTCAACACCCATAAGATTTGAATACTAGATTCACTCCTCGAGGATTCGACCTTAACTCATGTTGGGTTATTATATTTGACAACGATCACCGTGCCTAAAACTATGGGGTAAGTTGAGAATGATCATTGGGTTAATCATATACCTCTTATTGAGTTCGCTTACAATAACAGTTATTATTCTAGCATCTAAATGGCTCCTTTTAAGGCTCTTTATGATAGAAGATGTAAGTATCCTATTAGGTGGTTTGAGTTAGGTGAGACTAGGTTGTTTGGCCCTGATTTGGTTAACCAAGCCATGATGAAGGTGAAAGTGATTAGAGAAAGACTTAAGATTGCTCAGAGTCACCAAAAGTCTTATGCAGATGTGAGGTAAAGAGAGTTGGAGTTTGAGTTTAGTGATTGAGTGCTCTTGAAGGTGTCTCCTATGAAAGAAGTCATAAATTTGGAAAGAAGGGAAAGCTTAGTCCTCGTTATGTTGGCCTATATCAGATTGTGAGGAGAATTGGCAATGTCTCTTATGAGTTAGATTTACCATCAAGTTTGGCTTCTATTCATCCTGTTTTTCATGTGTCTATGCTGAAAAAGTATGTGGGAGAACCTTCTTTGATAGTTCTTGTTGAGGATGTTGGTGTTTCGAATTCATAATTTTTTTAGAAAGTCTCGGTTGAGATATTGGATAGATAAGTTCGTAGGTTAAGGACAAAGGACATATCTTGGGTGCAGGTTCTTTGGAGAAACCAAAAGATATGAGAAGTTACATAAGAATCTAAAGAAGATATGAAGGCTAAGAACTCGTTCCTGTTCCCTGGGTAGGATGAAAGTACTTAAGGTATGGGTTTCATTTCCATCTTATCACTTTTTGAATTTACCCTTAGATTCTACTGGATTCTTGTTATTCTCGTGGTAAAAGTATCCTAACTCATCATTCGGGGATAAATAATCCTAAGGGGGAGATAATGTGAGACCCCATAAAATTTCAATGATCTTATTTTTTACCCTCCCACGTGCGTAACGTCAATTTTTGACTTGAATTATGTTTAGGGGTATTAAAAAGGTATTTTAGAAAAGTTTCAAAAATTTTAAAAGGTGTTTGGGGCAATTTTGGAACTCTGAGGCAATTTGCCTCTGTGTTAGTGGCGTGCCACGCCACTCGATTTCTGTGATAGTAGCTTGGCACGGAGGCTAACCTCTGTGATATTGGCGTGCCATGTTGCTGTGTTAAAATTGCCTAATTTTTATTTTTTCACTTGGGGTGAGAGGCTTTTGGTCTTTTCACCCTTTCCATGACTTATAAATATAAAAATGACATTTTCCTCTTCAGATCAAACACTCCTATTCTCTTCTCTACCATCCAAACAAAGAAAGCTCAAGGGTTTTTCAAGAAATACTCCGGGCTCTAAACTTCAAATTGTCTTCAATTTCTTGTGTAATTCATGCATGTTGCTCATCCCTAACTTATGTTTCAACATTATGGCATTAAATTATTCGATATTCATGTGATTTAAATTGTGGGTTTGAAATTGGGTTGAGGATTTTGATTGGGTTACTTGAATTGTCTTCCCCATGGTTTAAACTATTTATTCATACTTTAATTAATGATTATAGGGATTGAATTGGTGCATTGTTTTAATAGTTGGAATGGAAAAATATGGATTTCCCCAAATTGATAAAATTTTGGGCTTGGTAATTGCATTAACCTCAACCCACTTTGTAAACTTGATTTTAAATATGGATAATGGTTTAAATTTTCTTTTGAACCCATTGTATTGCAATAAAGGATAAATGAATGAATTTTGATTTTAAATGGAACTTGGGAGTCAATTTGGTTATATGGATTGATTTGACATAATTATATTAGTTTGTAAGCATATTTGTATGACGACATCATGTTGCTAAATGCTTTAATGAATGACTCCTGGGTTAATGGTTGGTTTATGAGCAAACTATTTTAATTTGAGATTCAAGGAAATGGTGTAGCTCACTGTAAAGGTGTATGTCTCAAGGGGGTCAACACTGAGAACTACGTTTGTCAGCATTGGGGTCTATGTGACCGTGTGCTTGGTGCATATATTATATATATTTTAGAAGGTTTATAGCCTTTATGTCCTTAGGCTTTCCTTTGGTTTTCCTTAGTTTGTGCAGCTAACACGTACTGGGCCCTTTCCAACAGGGGGAGTTGAACTCATATAGCTCATGGGTACCTTTAGTACGGAGCGAGCTACACAGTTCAGACTAATGATTTAAACTCTCACGTTTATGACTCTTTTCCCTATCCTGGCATCTTATATATATGTAGATAAATGTTGTGCATGTGGTTTTGACTGGTTTATGAAAATGGCATTATTTTATCACTTTTTTAGAGTTACATGCCATTACTCACCCCACTGATCGTCCCTAAACGCTACATCATTTCATGATGTAGGGTTCGAAAGATTTTCTATTCCTCATATGCAGCATTAGGTGATTTGATATTCCTATGGATCTGCTGTGAAGTGGTGAGCCTCCATCCTTCGAAAGGCCAAAATATTTCAGTATTTTCAGTACTGTCTTAATATTTCATTTTAGATTTTTTTGCTCATAGTCGGGGGCATGTCCCAACTTAGTTGGTATTTCTGATTTTAGAGGCTCTTGTGGACTAGTATGGGTTGGTTGTTTGTTTTACTCTTAGTTCTCATTTGGTTTATCAGTTCTTCTTATCAGCATGTTTAGTTGTCTTCCCTTGTATTCTTTTATTGTGTTCTGTATGTTAGGCTAAGGGGGTGGTCTCACGCTTACGATAAGCTTGAGATACCCGTCACTACTAGGTCTTGATTCAGATCATGACAATATCAATGCTCCACATAACGTTTAGGATCCTCTTTAATATGATAAAATGCACAAATAACATGTTGGTGAGGAACACTACTAAAAAAAATGCCAAAAATGACGGTCAAAAGTGCGGCCAGCATCGCTTTTTTGGGCAAAAGCAACGGAAATTTGTCGCTTTATTTTCGTCTCAAAAAGGGGCATTTTTTTTGAAAATGATGGCCTGCGTCGCTTTTATTACGACGGACAACATCGCTTTCAGGAAAAAAGTTAATTATTTTTTAAAAAAGCGATGTTGTATGTCGGTTTTTGTTATTCATGTGAAGAACACATGATGAATAAAAAATGACGGACATCGTCGTTTTATTGAAAAAAATAATTCTTTTTCAGGAAAATTGACACTGTCCATCGTAATTTGAGAAAAATAAAATATTATTGTCGCTTTTTGTTCTTCATAATGAACAAAAAGCGGCGGTCGTCGTCGCTTTTCTGTATTTTTTTATACAGGCATTCCACCTGCCAAATAAAAATGCAATTCACTATATACATCCCTCATTCAACACACATTATTACAATAACCACATAACACACTATATCAACAAATCATTTAAGCAATTCAAATCAACAACACTTAAACAATGAATCCAACAACATTCAAAATACTTAAACACTCCTAAAGATTTTTCATATTTTCAATTGATTACACTTTACAAATTTCAAAACAAAAGTTCACCTTTCAATAATTACACTAAACCATTTTTAAGTTGCTAATCCACTTTTCAAGTGACTAGTCCACATTTCAAAGCACTACACTTAACCATTTTCAACTCTCTAATTCACATTTCAAGTGACTAAGCCTAACCATTTTCGAGTCATGAATTCACATTTCAAGTATCAACACTAAACCAATTTCAAGTCATGAATTCATATTTTCAAGTGATTACACTTTACAAATTTCAAAACACAAGTTCACCTTTCAAGAACTACATTAAACCATTTTCAAGTAGCTAATCCACTTTTCAAGTGACTAGTACACATTTCAAAACACTACACTTAACCATTTTCAACTCTCTAATTCATTTCTCAAATGACTAAACTTATTCAAGTTTCAACACTAAACCAATTTCAAGTCATGAATTCACATTTTCAAGTGATTACACTATACAAATTTGAAAATACAAGTTCACCATTCAAGAACTACATTAAATCATTTTCAAGTCGCTAATCCACTTTTCAAGTGACTAGTATACACATTTCAAAACACTATACTTAACCATTTTCAACTCTCTAATTCACTTCTAAAATGACTAAACTTAACCATTTTCAAGTCATGAATTCACATTTCAAGTATCAACACTAAACCAATTTCAAGTCATGAATTCACATTTTCAAGTGATTACACTTTACAAATTTCAAAACACAAGTTCACCTTTCAAGAACTACATTAAACCATTTTCAAGTCGCTAATCCACTTTTCAACTGACTAGTACACATTTTAAAATACTACACTTAACCATTTTCAACTCTCTAATTTACTTCTCAAGTGACTAAACTTAACTATTTTCAAGTCATGAATTCACATTTCAAGTTTCAACGCTAAACCAATTTCAACTCATGAATTCAGATTTTCAAGTGATTACACTTAACAAATTTTCAAACACAAGTTCACCTTTCAAGAACTACATTAAACCATTTTTAAGTCGCTAATTAACTTTTCAAGTAACTAGTACACATTTCAAAATACTACACTTAACCATTTTCAACTCTCTAATTCACTTCTGAAATGACTAAACTTAATCATTTTCAAGTCATGAATTTACATTTCAAGTATCAACACTAAACTAATTTCAAGTCACGAATTCACATTTTTAAGTGATTGCACTTTACAAATTTCAAAACACAAGTTCACCTTTCAAGCACTACATTAAACAATTTTCAAGTTGCTAATCCACTTTTCAAGTGAGTAGTACACATTTCAAAATACTACACTTAACCATTTTCAACTCTCTAATTCACTTCTCAAGTGACTAAACTAAACTATTTTCAAGTCATGAAATCACATTTCAAGTTTCAATACTAAATCAATTTCAAGTCATGAATTCACATTTCCAAGTGATTACACTTTACAAATTTCAAAATACAAGTTCATCTTTCAAGAACTACACTAAACCATTTTCAAGTCGCTAATCTACTTTTCAAGTGACTAGTACACATTTCAAAACACTACACTTAACTATTTTCAACTCTCTAATTCACTTCCCAGTTGACTAAACTTGACCATTTTCAAGTCATAAATTCACATTTCAAGTATCAATACTAAACCAATTTCAAGTCATGAATTCACATTTTCAAGTGATTACACTATACAAATTTCAAAATACAAGTTCACCTTTCAAGAACTACACTAAACCATTTTCAAGTCGCTAATCCACTTTTCAAGTGACTAGTACACATTTCAAAGTACTATACTTAACCATTTTCAACTCTCTAATTCACATTTCAAGTAACTAAGCCTAACCATTTTTAAGTCATGAAATTCACATTTCAAGTGTCAACACTAAACCAATTTCAAGTTATGAATTCACATTTTCAAGTGATTACACTTTACTAATTTCAAAACACAATTTCAGCTTTTAAGAACTACACTAAGTCATTTTCAAGTCGCTAATCCACTGTTCAAGTGACTAGTATACATTTCAAAATACTACACTTAACTCTTTTCAACACTACACTCAATCAATAATCAAAACTTTAACACATCCGTTAGTGTTAATTAAAACATATGCTTGAATTCCGCATGTATTTGTGAGTGATTGAATATGGCACTAACACAGCATGGGATGGCCAGTTTGTTTGTGTAACATATTTGAAAATTCCAACTAACAAATCTATAAAATAAAATTGAAAGTGATAATACTAAGTGATATATATATATATATATATATATATATATATGATGAATATTTATAGAAAAAAATTATTTATTATAAGCTTTTACAAATTAATACAAGTTATATAGTTCTTGTCATTACTCAACCATAGTGTTCATTAAGTTCATTAATGGTTCTTGTGTTTATCCCTTATGATTAATGAAAAAAAGATTATATTCTAGTATCTAATGTTTCTATTAATCTATAATGAACTCCAAATATGAGAGGGTTATAACTTAGTGATCAAAAGCATAGGCATAATTAACAACTCAGTTTACAAACCCCTTCTATATTACTTCAACAATAAAAAGGAAATTATAACACAAATGAATACAGATAAACTACGAAAAATACTAACTTCAAAATAAAGAGATCGAACCAAAATAAGAGAGATTGAGAATAAGGAGATGAGAAGTGTAGACTTAAAATTAGGGATGAGAAGACTACATATTTTCCATAACAATTTTGTTTGCCTCTTCTCTTCTTCATACATGTTATTATTTATAACTAGTGCATCACCCGAGTCCCACACATAAATTTTCCATTTTTCAAATTTTCCCTTCACTGTATAGTCTTGACTCAAATAGTTCATAACAAATAAGTAAATGTTAATTAAACTAAATTTTTTCATCAAGCACAACTGAAAACAATGAAAAATGATAAAGCAGCAACTAGAAATCAATCAAGGTAAGAGAGCTAACGGAGAAAAGAATGAAGGAAAGCAAAGTGGCGGCGAGACGGCTGACGTAGGTATATTTTGTCGGTTAAAACTCTGGCATTAATTCAATGGTGACGTCCACTAGTGCTTTGCCGGTTGACATCGCGGCTATTGAGAGCAGTTCGTGGTAGCGGCGTGTAATACCCCGAGAATCCCAACCGATAGTAGAACCATGCTTCAAGCCCATGAGAAATAAATTATAGTGATTTGGTATTTTTATGATCAATTTATATGTATATTAAGTCCTCAAAAACGTCCTAGCAATTAGACGAATCAAAACATCCCTTACCGATTGAATTCTTACGAAGGACACTGCCATAGTCAACTTTAAAATGAGTATATCTCCTATTCTATAGAGAATTTTTGAGCTAATAACCCACCAACAGATACATAATTGAATTATCTTTCCAACGATACTAATTTTGCCAAAATCCGGCATCGTAGCAAGAAGTTATGGTCGTTTTACTGAGAGCTATCCGAGCTGTCCAAGAGCGACGGGCAAGCTGATGGACCGTCAAGTCAGCGACGGACCGTCGCTTTGGCCATCATAACTGAAGCAGTAAGGCCGTTTTATATCCCAAAAATGACGGTTGGAGTGATAGTTAGTCACCATAGTGACGGTCTATCAGTTTTGTCTGAAATAGCGCTAAAACGCCGTTTTAAAGGGATTTTTGGGTCTTTTTCCAGCCTATTTAATACCCAATCAAGTCAAATCAAAGCACATAACTCCTCATTAATCCATAATATCAAAATTAGGGTTTCTTTCAAGATCAAAACCCAAGAACAAGATTCAAATCCTTCTCCAAGAAAACTCAAGAATTAAAAGCGTCACCATTCAAGAACCTTCAAGAAAAGTTAACCTCCTTCAAGATTCAAGATTTTGAGGTATGCATAGTGTTCATTCATGGACTTCTTTTATCCATGAAGCCCAAGGATCTCTTTTCTAAGTTCAATTTTAGGATCTCTTTATGAATTTCATGTTGGGTTTGTTTTGTGTATGTTGAGAATGATCAATTGAATTCAAATCCAAGTTGGGTAATCAACGTTATGTGGAATTGATTTGTATAGATGTATATTCATGTGAACTTATGATTAAACCCTAGGATGATAAAATTAGTGTTGAATTATAATGTTTAATTTTTGTATAATGATGTTTATATGTACCGTGCCTACCATGTGTTTGATTAAATGCCTATATGAAGGAAAAGTACACAACTAGTATGATATCATGAAATCCCCAATTATGTACAAGTTTATGCATATCATATATTTGATGAAGTGCTTCAGTATATGAATTATGGATTATGATGTTATTCATGTGTTCAAGTAAGTCATTCTATGTCAGTTTCTTTCCATTGAGCCCTGCGGGTACTTATACCCAAAATATTAGTTGTGTTCCTAGAGCGGTGTCATGTTTTCACGATACTCTCAGCCAAGCCATGATCCATAGAACTCAGTCAGTCATGTGACTCAGGAAAACCCAGAAATCTCAGTAATCTCAGTAGTTCAGTAATCTCAGTGATCTCAATACTCAGTAATCTCAGTAACATCAGTATTCCGAGTCAATCTTAGTAACTACAGTACTCTCAGTCAATCCTCAGAACTCAGTACGTTCCATCAGTCAACGAAACTCAGTAAATTTAGTTTAGCTCTGCTATACAATACCACTAGTATCAGCTCAGTTAATCAGTTCAGAGTCTTTCAGATGGGAGTAGGATTTAGCACCGAGTGAGCCTAGGGATGGGGACGCACCCGCTAAATAGGACTGAGATCCCTAAAATCAAACCTTAAGTTCCAGAACTACGTAGCCAGTGTAGGTACGATATGTCACCTGTTAGATAGGACTGACATACTCAGGGATCACCCGTTAGTACATTTAAATGTATAAGATTGATCCCAGGGGTCACCCGCTAGATTAGGACTGACTCCACAGCAGTTGTCTTTACCAGTGGTGCGGTACTGACACCCTTCCAACTGGGTTACAGGTTGGACCCCAGTTAGCATAGTATGGGGCATGTCAGTTAGATGAATACATCCCACAGTTTTAGTTACAAAATCAGGACAGTCAGATATAGTCAATTCAGCTCAGTAGTATAGATTTAGGACTGTTAGATATAGTCAATCCTTATCATTATAAATAGACTCCGGGATCACCCACTAGACAGGGCTGATCTCAACTATAGTCAATCAGTATAAGTATCATCAAATTTAGAGATCTGCCGCTGGATAGGACTGATCTCAGATTTAGTTACTCAAATATAGTATGAAACTCAACTAGTTCCATCAGATTCAAGACTGTCATATACAGTCACTCATGTTATCAATTACGTCAGTTCTCAGAACTCATGTTATCAGTATTCATCTTCAGGACTATCAGATACAGTCAACCAGACCAGTTCTTCACAATCAGAATTGTTAGACACAGTTATTCATGTATCAGTAACATAGTATCAGTCCCTTAGTATTCAGTATTCAGTAATATAGTATCAGTCTTTCTCACTCATCAGTGACTCAGATGTCAATATCAGTAAACTCAGTAGTCAGAACTCAGTATTCAGTCCTATCATGATCTCAGTTACAGTTATGTAGTCATGCATGTATTCTCACATTCATGTTAGTCAGTCAGTTAGTATTGTTAATGCATTATGAACTATTTGCATTCAGCCTACCTCACTTGCATACCAGTATATTTAAAGTACTGACGCATTTGCGCTATGGTGTCTTATACCATAGGTTTAGAAGTATGAGCTCCAAAGTATCAGTAGCATCCAGGTTCAGCAGTCAGAGTCATCTGGGAGTCCTCATCCTTCGAGAATATGATGATTATATTACTATTTTAGTTTTTAATTTATTTCAGTAGTCGGATTTATTTGGGGACATGTCCCATTAACTCTTTTTTCAAACAGTTTAGAGGCTTTCAGACTATAGCATGTCAGACAGTTATTTTAGTATTGATATACCATATTTTCAGTTATGTATTAGTATTGAACCTTATGGTCTTTCAGTTCATGTTTCTGCATTATACAATCTTTTAAGCAGTATACAGGTACAGATATCAGTCATGGGTTAGCTTGTGGTCCTTAAGGGTCATGAGCACCGTATAACATTCTGGGTACCGGATTTGAGGCGTTACACGATGCTGGCATTGAGGCTGGCCGGTTGATCCATCGACCTTGGTGACATGATAGGAGAAGGAGAAGCCGAGGGAGGCGGCGCCGCTGTTAGTCAGTCCACCGGCGATGGTTCGTCGTCTGTTATAGGAGTCTGAGAGAGAGAGAGAATATACGGGAGGAAGAGCCTTTGTGCGGCAGTTGATGAAAAAATAGGGGCTTAGGGTTTGCTTATGTGTTTTAAAAGAAAAGAGAGGGTATTTTGATCTCAGCCATTGGATCAGTTTTGATCAACGGTTGAGATTTAAAGGTTAAAAAATTGATTAAAATTTGCATAAATTTTTCAATTGAGTCACAAATTGGCTATAATTGTAATAAATTGAATAAAACTAGGCTAAAATTGGCATATTGTGGTAAAAAAAATTGGGTCAAAAAATAAATAGATCAGATAAACTAATTTAATTTAGGCTATTATTTAATAAATGTTATAAATAATAATAATAATAATAATAATAATAATAATAATAATAATAATAATAATGAAAAGCTAGACAATATTTTTGCAAAAAATATGAGGTTGCACTATTGAGTGAAAAAAATAATTAAATAAAATTATGTAAAATGTCATATTTGAGTTTAAAAATTATAGAAAATGGTACAAAAATAATTTGTGCATTTTTCTAAATTATGAATGTGACACGTCAATATATATTTAATATAAGAATAATGTGCACAAAAATATTAATAATTAAAATCAAATAATTTTGATAAAATAGCAGCCTAAAAGTAGTATCGGGAGGTCATAATTGGGTGTCAACATCAGCCGTTGGATCAATTTTGATCAACGGCTTAGATTAAAATTACTTTAAAAGGGGGTCAAAATGGAATTAATATCAATTTGGTTAAAATTGACATTAATTGTGTACAAGATGATTAGAAAATAAACACATTGAGAAGTTGAATTAAATTAAATTAGGCCCGCTATTTTAATAAATGTGATAATGTTGAGAAAAATAGTAAGACATTGATATCAAAATAAACTAAGCATGTAAAAATTAATGTTATATAAAATTATCTATAGTAGTAATAATAAAGACAATGCATTTATAAATTGTGAATGTGCACATTTACAAAAAAATAAATAAATATTAATAAAAATTATATAAAATGTCAGATTTGAATTAATAAATTGTGGAAATGATAATTTAATAAATGTAAAAATGACAAGAAAAATAGTAAGACGTCGATATTAAAATAAACTAAGCATGTAAGAATTAATGTTACGTAAAATTACTATATAAAATAGCAACCTGAGAGGGGTACGTGAGGTCAAAATTGGGCGTCAACACAATTAAACTAATTTAGTCCCGCAAATTAGGTCTGTGGAGAGTACAGTGTACGCAAACCTTCTCGAAAACCTATTCAAGCTTGAAGATGCTTTTAAAATAAAATACATCACGTAGGATTTTTGCTGCAATTAACATTTCAATTTTTTTCTTGTTAATTAGTTGCTACTATTTCTATTTTATGCATATTTTCTTATTGGTTAAACCGAAAATCGAACCATTAAGGACTAAAAATTGATAAATCAAAAATCGATAAAAAATACCTTATTGATTTGATTATTGGTTTAACTTATTTAAAAATTGATAACCAATAAATCAAACCAATAATATATAAAATTAAATCGAACCGACCGATGCACACTCCTAATTTCAAGAAAAAAAATAGTAAAAATTGATTTTAATATTGATCATTGATCAAATATGATGAACGGTTGAGATTAAAATTGACCAGATAGGTCAAATTGGGATTAGAAATTGGGTTAAAAATTGAATTGGAGATTTCGGTTACGTTAATACAACGTATTAATATGATAAATTGTCGGTTAATTGGCTTCATTATTATAACTTTAATAGTGTATTATTACCTCGATCATATGATGTTAACGTATTATTCAAAATATTTGGATATATAGATTCAGTTAGCTAGTTTTTAACTACTATGTACATCACCATATGAGAGATACGTATTTATACATACTTATATATATATATGATTGACTATCAACTTTGTAATATGTACTATATACATCACATACATGAGTATATTACCTCGTAATACAATGTATTTTATTTCTACTCTAATGAATTATCGTTCTATTTAGCTTACATTATTATATTATAACTTCAACAATATATTATTACCTTGATCTATCAATGTATTCAATATATGTAGTTGATTGACTATAAAATTCACAATATGTACTAGATACATCACATATACATGTAAATTACCTCGTAATACAATGTTTTGTATATATACAATGATAAATTATCGTTTAATTTAGCTTATATTATTATATTATAACTTCAACTATATATTATCTTTTTGATCAATCGGTCGTACAATATATAATTGAATACATTTAATTTTTTTAATCATAAAAATTATTTATTTAATAGTAAATTAAGAATATCAAATATAGACGGACAGTGTCATTTTCATAAAGTTAATTTCTATTTAGTTTTAACAAAAGCGACGCTGTCCATAGCTTTATAAAAAATATATATTTACAAATTGCGACGGATAGCGTCGCATTTCTAGAATTAATATTTGAAAACATAAAAAGTATAGCAACGTTATCCATCGCTTTTAATAAAAATAAACAAAAATAAAAAATAAATTTAAAAATCGATGGACAACGTCGCCTTTCAAAATATTAATTTTTATTTAGTTTTAAAAAACGCGACGCAGGCCATCACTTTTTGTAAAAATAAAGAAAAATTAAAAATAATTACAAATTGCGACGGACAACGTCGCTTTTCTAGAATTAATATTTTTAAAAATAAAAATTATAGCGACGTTGTCCGTCGCTTTTAACAAAAATAAACAAAAATAAAAATTAAATTTAAAAAGCAACGGACAACGTCGCTTTTCAAAAAAATAATTTTTATTTAGTTTTAACAAAAGCGATGTTGTTCGTCACTTTGTATGAAAAAATTATTATAAACTGCGACGGACAGCGTCGCTTTTCTAGAATTAATATTTTAAAAAATAAAAATTATAGCGACATTGTCTGTCGCTTTTAAAGAAAAAATTAAAAAAATCAAATTTAAAAATCAACGGACTACGTCACTTTTCAAAAACTAATTATTATTATTTGTAAAAAATTACGACGTTATCTGTTGTATTTATTAAAAAAATTATAAATTATTTTTTAATTAGTTGGCACAATAATCCGCGAAAAAAAACGACGGATATTAAGACGTTGGCCATCGATTTTAATAAAAAATAAATTAAAATTAAAATTAAACTAAAACAGCGATGGACAGTGTCGCTTTTCTCGTTTCTTTTTAAAGCGACACAGTTCGTCGCTTTTTTGGCCTTTTTTAAGTAGTGGAATACCTCTCAACCTCCAAGTTCCACAACTCTAAATTCAATTAGTCAAGTTCATTATATGCGTATGCCCCCTTCTCCAATCTCAAAACCAACATCAGCATTTCGGAGCACCTTGCAAGCCTTAGCCATGTCCTTATTCTCCAACAATATAAGTCTATCCATAAGTGAAGTATCACATATCCAAGTTTTGACAAACTTAATCATCTCCACTATTTTAGTTATATTTTTTCTCCTAATTTTCTCTAATATGGTAATAATAGATTTGTATCTACAGGCTAAAATCTATGAATTAAAGGTCTCTGTAATGCCCAGAAATCACCCCTCGGGATGTTACACGGTGCCTAGGGTCCCAAGTGACCCCAAGCTAACCCTTCAGTTGGCATCACACATTAATAACTGAATAAAATTGATAAATTCCAATGAATAAGTCGAGAGATAACCATTTTATTAATTTGCTCAATACCAAAACTGGAGTCACAAGGTTACAACTCAACTTTTACAACAAAACCGAAACCCAATACATCAACTTCTATCAACTATCTTTGAAGCCTCTACTAGTACTGACTATGGATAGCTGGGTCATGACTCCCAATCACCCCAACTCAATACGACTAAGTAAGGAAATACATCTTATCTCAACTGTATCACTGACTCGAGACCTTGAATCAAAAAGACTCATCACCTGCCGACTAGAAGCTGCGAACTGATCAGACATGGTACATGCACTATAATTTTGTACCTACATTATGAGACAATGTAGCACATAGACGTATATGTGGATCAGCACTTGGGAATATACTGAGTATATGGAGGTGAATGCATATGTATAAAACAGTATCAACTTTCTTCAGTCAAATCATATATGCAATATAGGATGACTCACATGGCTTGAACAAGTATCAAAGGTAAAGCTCATAAATCATCTAAGATGAGGCATTTTACACAAATCTCGTGAGTCATCATTCTTTAACTGTAAAATCAGAAATATTCTCTTATTCTCAATACTCAAGGCCAAAGGGACTTTAAACAATACTATCAACTCATGCATATGTCTCATGGAGAGTAAAACTTCATTAGTGCTCAAGATCTCATAACTCTTTCTGAACTCAAATACATGGGATTCGGAATCATGTAACTTTGAAACATGCTTGAAAGCATTTCATTCACTTTAGAAAAATATCTCATTTCAAGCTTTAGGGAAATCATTCAATCTAAAAAGGAAAATACTCTAGTTTAGTAAAAATAACTCATCTCAAGGCTTCATGGGAAAAATACCAAATCAAGAGAAAATACTTCCTTTTAAAGAGACAATTCATATAAAGGGTATACTTTAGCTAGGAAACCATTTTTTTTACAACCTCATTAGTAAGAAAATAGCTCATAGGAGGGAAAATACTTTAGCTTTCAAGGAAGTAACTTATCTCAAGTTTAAAGGGCAAAGGAGGTTCTCATAACTGACATAAACCATGCGAGCAACATGGAGTCCAACATTTTATCCTCCTAAGGAAGAGACCCCACGTTGGGAAGGAGCATCATACTCTTGCCAGGAAGTATAACCTGGGTCTAGTGATCACTAAACAAAACTCAGCCTCTTGCCTAATAATAATAATCATAAACTCGGCCTCAGGCCCAACCTACGGTGGAACGTAGTGTTGGGGTAAGAAATCGTAGTGACTTACCCGCTCGGTGCTAAATACTTCTCCCTTTAGATTATCTGCGCTCATCTCATAAAAATTCACTTTTATAATAATCTCATGGTTCACCACGAATCCACTAATCAAATCGATAATCTCATATAGTGAAGTGGATTTCAAAGCCCTCAGACCATTAGGTCAATTCATTTCTCAATTATCTCAAAATACTCAAATCATGGGTGCTTATACCACAAGAGTTTGTAAATTCACAAGTCTCAAATGGGGCTTACTAACCCATAGTTCAATCTCAAGTTAGAGCTCATCAAAAGCATAATATATAGCTTATAGGTTCATAAATCATGTAGAAATCTGGAAATTTCAGCAATATATCTTAAAATTTCAATATAGTCATATACTTCAATATCTCAAACATTGCACATATTAGCTTCTCAAGGAATGAAATCATGGGGCTATTACCCAGCTGTAATTTCTCAAAAAAAATATGCAGGAAATCATGCCATTTAACTCTCAATTCATAGGAAATATCAAAATAATGCATTCAATAATAATGGGTGAAAACCCCCAATTCAAATTCATGTAAAACCTCATGGATTTCAGGAAAATCATGATGTGAATAACCTTTTGGGTACAAGGGTGAAAGGGTTACCCTTGTTCAAATCCAATATTCCTTAGATTAGGAAATTGGATGAACAAACTTTATCAAAACTCTTTTTCTTATCCTTGAAAGAGAGGGTACTTTCCACACTTGACTTGGGGAACTTGAATCTCAACTAAATTTGAAGAATCCATGGTGAGTTCTTAGATTCCTTGGAGAAGAATTTTGTTTTTTTTTTAATTTGGAGGAGAAAACCCTAGCTCATTAGTGTTAGAAATGGGAAAATGAGCCAGCTGCTTCGCATAGAATATATAGGAGGGTTTAAAAGATGAGAAAGGACAAAAATACCCTTATGAAAATGGGTTTAAAATTCTGCACGGGACCTGCAACGGTGGGCTCCAACGGCCCATCGAAGGCCCAATGGTCCGTCAGTCTCTGCCATCGGACACCGTCCAGAAAAGGGGATTCTGCCTCAACCGCGATGGTGGGACGTGGCATTCCGTCGGAGTCCCGATGGTCCATCAGTCCTGACCGTCGTACATAGCCAGAACTGGGATCCTCCGCCACGTCACGACGGTGGGGTGCGATGGTCCGTCAGACCTCACCGTCTCACTTTTACAGAGAGTGGACTCACTACCATGAATCAACGGTAGGGTGCGATGGTCCGTCGCTTAGCCGACGGTCCGTCGAACCACTCCATCGCAGTCGGGAAGTTCAGAATTAGACTGTTTTCGTAAAACGGCCATAACTCCTTCATCCGATGTCGGATTTTGACAAAATTGGTATCGATGGAAAGCTTATTCAATGATCTACATGATAAAAAGTCGATATTAGGGAAATTACACATGGTTCAAAGTATTTCACACTTAGGAAGACACTTCTCAAACTTTTGGGATCGGATTTACGCTCCACTGAGCATGCTCTAAGGCTCAGACTAGGAGAGAAAATTTTATGGGGTATTAAAATATCTCCTCCTTGGGAACATTCATCCTCGAATGTCGATAGTCAATCTAGGAAAATGGAGAGAACTGAGGATGCACAGCCAAAATTCTTATCAAACTGAATCTATACCTTTTCAAACCCGGCTCTCTCAAGAAATACATATGTTTTTTATATGAATAGCTATGTAACTGCATCTCGGATTATAGAGGAGCTGAATAAAGGAAGGGTGTTACCTCATCTGAATCTGGGCTAACTTGCCTCAGTCTTATAATGAAGAGCTAGCTCATGCTGAATTCAGCGTGTCCGATCATCAACTGACTAAATCTGGGATCAAGCCTCCCTGATGGATGATCCCTGAACCTACTATCCATGATAAGAAATTATTATGTCTGAGACCAGACCTACGCTGTGGGGGATCTGTGAATCTGCCAAAGAAGACAATCAAATGAACCTGAAACTGAGATCAAGCCTATTTAACGGTTGACCTCTGGAGCCGATAACAAGAATGCTCAATTGAATATGCTACTGGGATGAAGTCCATCTAGCGGGTTCTCACGGGACGATATGGGTACTTAACTGCATCGAAAATCAAGCCTATCTGATGAAATAATACTGAAACCTAAACAGAGTACTCGGGTACTACAGAGGTTTCACTAAACACGTGCATACTACTAGATCTGAGCAGAGTACAGAACCAAGGCTAAAATGCTAACGATACTGAGATTACTCAAGTTCTGTAATTTTTTGAGAATCCTGAGTTCCATAACTCAGGGAGTTTTGAGAATCATGGCTCGACTGAGATCATCGCGAAAACTAACACGGGCTCTAGACAGCAACTAAAATGTCAGGTACATATACCCCCAGCACTTGATAACAGAAAGGTAAAACATAACCATTCATGACCATGGACATTCATTCACCATCACAATCACTAAGGCGTCACTTCGAGCATTTAGGGATTATAAGCACGCGATAACATAGTGGGGCATGCTATTGGGTCATACGCCATTCAACAAGGTATTGCATCAAGCACTTAACACGTATTTGGGTCTTGGCATGTATCGGAGAACACACAATTGGGGAAACTTCATACCACCATTTCACCATCTATTCACTAAGGCTTTCCAACAACCACTTGGCATGCATGAGCTTACACACAATTGGGGATCCCTAGTTAACATGCCATAATGGCTCTAATTCCTTCACATAAGCATTTCATCAAACGTATAGGGAGCATGCTTTTCTTGTTCAACCATTTCTACACTTAATTAACACGAACACATCATTTAACAAGCAACCTGAAGAGGTTTACATGAACATCACATGAATTTCACATACTAGGGTAAAAGTTCAAAAACCTCGTAAACAAATATGAATTACAACTCAATCATAGCATGAACATCATTTTCAATTCACATGTATCATGGAAACTTATAAGCATCAGAATCTTCAAATTTCAGAAAGAAAGGGTCCTTGAGTTTCTTGGATGAAAGGGACCCGAGAGTCAATATCTACATATGACTATCTTCCTTAACATGACACATCTACTCTCTCCTATAGGCGCAACTCTCCATTATATCTATCGCAACCTAAGGAAGAGGTCGCTGAAAAGTTAGAACATGAGGACCTGAAGCATGAAGGGACATAGTATTTCATTTGGCACTCAACTGAGGCTCGAGGCCTTTAACATAATGAATTTATCAAAGCGGTCTAACCCAAGGACATGCATGATACAAATATAGACTTAGTGAATGACTAAAAGAATTGCTCGAGTACTTAAGTCACGAGTTGCATGATCCAAATTTGGAGTTCAAAAGTCATAGGATGTGATCCTGACTGCCAAATGCACTAGACCATCTCATTTTAGGAACTAGGAGAGTCCATAATCTTCTATCACATGCATGAACATGAATTAAGATAACGGAACAGAAATGTAAAACATGAGCAGGTACTGGGAAAAAAGAAAGCACTAAAATGTGATTGGGTCAAGCATTAATTTTTCTCGAAGCCATTCTATGGCTTACTGGTACATCCACTACAGTCTTAAGGTTCGACCCTATTACCGGTCCTATCATCTCCCTCTTAGGCTTAAGCCATCACTCCAAGGCGGTAAACCACCGCATACTCTGGTCTGACTGTCATCACCTTGTTTTAAAGTTGGGGATATAATAATGCAATAAACAAAAGAACTTGACTCGAATGACTACACTTCAAAGTGTAAAACAACAACAACAACAACAAACCCAGTATACTGCCACATAAGTGGGGTCTGGGGAGGGTAAATTGTATGTAGTCCATACCACTACCTCTAGAGAAGTAGAGAGGCCACTTCCGATAGACTTCCAGCTCAAGATAAAAAGGCAGTATACAAAAGCATCCAAAGCACAGGAAACGATAAAATAACATAGGTATGACATTCACAACAATTGCACATTATCGAACAAAGGACATCAAAGCCTACCTAATTACCAACTACGACTCATCCACGCCTTTAGCCCTCTATCATGATATTTTTCCTCTAAATCTTCCTATCTAGGGTCATGTCCTCAGTCAGCTGTAATTGCCCCATGTCACGCTCTATCACATCACTTTCCCAAAGCATAATGCTAACTCATAATACCTTCTCTTGAGATTCACATCATCCGTCTATAGCCCAAATAGTCATTATTTACTACGTAACGCTTAGAACGGGCATCTCCCAATCTTCTGACAGGCCACACCACCTCTGCCATAGCGTACCTCTACATCACCTATAACTTATGTTTCTAAACCATGAGAATCAAAATCACACACAACACCTTCATTCATAATTCCTCAACTTAGCTATCACGGACATCATTCATCATCTCGCTAGTCCTACCTAGCAACTCAGCGTTACTACTAACCAGATAACATGTAATGATCCTCGAAAAATATTACAGCCCCATAGCACCTTGGGCATGCCTCCACATAAAACATACAATATCAAACTAGATTACGAATCAAACAAACTTAAGCTCTTGCATACACTGTTCAAGCCTATTAGATCACCTCCCTATAACTAGTACTATTAAATAAAAAATCATCGCCTTCACTTTCATGACCATAAATCGTTCAAACTTAGTGTCTAGTGCTATTCTCACTCAGAAGTTATGGAGTAAAACATCAACAATACTCGGCAATAGAATGCATAACAAGTTGCTAGTGAATCAAAATAGACCTCAAACGGATTCAGTAGACTTTGATTTTGTGTTTTGAATGAGAAAATGAGATGAATAACAAAGCAACTATGCTAGTGAATCAAAATAGCCCCACACGGCTTCACTAGACTTGATTTTTATTTTCAAAAATAGAAGGATAACAAGATTATATTGCAAGAGATAGAAACTTGACACGCAATATTCAATAATCTAAGAACACACATCTCATTCTTTCTCACTTGCGTAACTTATAAGAGTAAGGCAATATCTTTAAACACGAGGGACTTATGACACGCTAAAAGGCCCTTATCAAGCTGTTTTGAGAGACCTCTGAAGCTTCTTACTAGCAAATCTGAGAACGTCATCTGAGAAGGAACTGGAACTTACTAATTAAGATATCTCAAGGATAAAACATGGGTAAGGAAGCATAGATCCACATCATGGACTCTGACGAGGAATCTAAAAGCACCTCGGACTTGGGCTTATTGCCTAACTTTTATGAGTCACAAATAAAACACTTCAATCGTCGAAACTCAAAAACACAGATAGGATACTTTCTAACTTGATTACAATCCCACTACTATATGTAAAGATTCAATCTTGACTATTTCTGATACTTTGAAAGTAAGGAGGAGATGGCTTGAATAGAGAAAGTTGAGAATCTGCGTAAGCGCATAGAGAATCTCTCTATAGCATGATCTAAGACTCAAAAGGATGGAGACATTTCCTAAATGTCTTATAGCCTCACAAAGAAAGTACAGACGTCTCCATACCATTCTGCAAGACTCTACTAGACATGGCTTCATAGATACCCTGGGATACTTGAACCTTGTGCTCTGATACCATCTGGAACGCCCCAAAATCACCCCCGGGATGCTACACAGTGCCTATGGTCCCAAGTGACCCCAATCTAACCCTTCACTTGGCATCACACATAAATAACTGAATAAAATACATAAATTCCAATGAATAAGTCGAGAGATAACTATTTTATGAATTTGCTCAATACCAAAACTGGAGTTATAAGGTTACAACTCAATTTTTACAACAAAACCAAAACCTAATACATCAACTTCTATCAACTATCTATGAAGCCTCTACTAGTACTAACGATGGATAGCTGGGTCATGACTCCCAACCACCCCAACTCAATACGACTGAGTAAGGAAATACATCTTATCTCAACTGTATCACTGACTCGAGCCCTTGAATAAAAAAGACTCATCACCTGCCGACTGAAATCTGCGAACTGATCAGACATGGTACATGCGCTACAATTCTGTACCTATATTATGAGACAATGTAGCACATAGACGTATATGTGGATCAGCACTTGGGAATATACTGAGTATATGGGGGTGAATGCATATGTAAAAAATAGTATCAACATTCTTCAGTCAAATCATGTATGCAAATGGGATGAATCTCATGGCTCGAACAAGTATCAAATATAAAGCTCATATATCATGTAAGATGAGGCATTTAACACAAATCTCGTGAGTCATCATTCTTTAACTGTAAATCAGAAATATTCTCTTATTCTCAATACTCAAGGCCAAGGAGGATTTAAACAATACTATCAACTCATGCATATGTCTCATGGAGGGTAAAACTTCATTAGTGCTCAAGATCTCATAAAACTTTTTGAACTCAAATACATGGGATTTAGAATCATGTAACTCTGAAACATGCTTGAAAAAATTTCATTCGCTTTAGGAAAATATCTCATTTCAAGCTTTAGGGAAATCATTCAATCTTAAAATGAAGATACTCTAGTTTAGTGAAAATAACTCATCTCAAGGCTTCATGGGAAAAATACCAAATCAAGGGAAAATACTTCCTTTTAAAGAGACAATTCATATCAAGGGTATACTTTAGCTAGGAAACCATTTTTTTACAACCTCATTAGTAAGAAAATAGCTCATAGGAGGGAAAATACTTTAGCTTTCAAGAAAGTAACTTATCTCAAGTTTAAAGGGCAAAGGAGGTTCTCATAACTGACATAAACCATGCGAGCAACATGGAGTCCAACATTTTATCCTCCTAAGGAAGAGACCCCACGTTGGGAAGGAGCATCATACTCTTGCCAGGAAGTATAACCTGGGTCTAGTGATCACTAAACAAAACTCAGCCTCTTGCCTAATAATAATAATCATAAACTCGGCCTCAGGCCCAACCTACGGTGGAACGTAGTGTTGGGGTAAGAAATCGTAGTGACTTACCCGCTCGGTGCTAAATACTTCTCCCTTTAGATTATCTGCGCTCATCTCATAAAAATTCACTTTTATAATAATCTCATGGTTCACCACGAATCCACTAATCAAATCGATAATCTCATATAGTGAAGTGGATTTCAAAGCCCTCAGACCATTAGGTCAATTCATTTCTCAATTATCTCAAAATACTCAAATCATGGGTGCTTATACCACAAGAGTTTGTAAATTCACAAGTCTCAAATGGGGCTTACTAACCCATAGTTCAATCTCAAGTTAGAGCTCATCAAAAGCATAATATATAGCTTATAGGTTCATAAATCATGTAGAAATCTGGAAATTTCAGCAATATATCTTAAAATTTCAATATAGTCATATACTTCAATATCTCAAACATTGCACATATTAGCTTCTCAAGGAATGAAATCATGGGGCTATTACCCAGCTGTAATTTCTCAAAAAAAATATGCAGGAAATCATGCCATTTAACTCTCAATTCATAGGAAATATCAAAATAATGCATTCAATAATAATGGGTGAAAACCCCCAATTCAAATTCATGTAAAACCTCATGGATTTCAGGAAAATCATGATGTGAATAACCTTTTGGGTACAAGGGTGAAAGGGTTACCCTTGTTCAAATCCAATATTCCTTAGATTAGGAAATTGGATGAACAAGCTTTATCAAAACTCTTTTTCTTATCCTTGAAAGAGAGGGTACTTTCCACACTTGACTTGGGGAACTTGAATCTCAACTAAATTTGAAGAATCCATGGTGAGTTCTTAGATTCCTTGGAGAAGAATTTTATTTTGAATTGATTTGGAGGAGAAAATCCTAGCTCATTAGTGTTAGAAATGGGAAAATGAGGCAACTGCTCCGCATAGAATACATAGAAGGGTTTAAAAGATGAGAAAGGACCAAAATACCCTAATAAAAATGGGTTTAAAATTTTGCACGGACCTGCAACGGTGGGCTCCGATGGCCCATCGGAGGCCCGATGATCCGTCGGTCTCTGCCATCGGACACCATCCAGAAAAGGGGATTCTGCCTCAACCGCGAAAGTGGGATGCGATGTTCTGTTGGAGTCCTGACGGTCCATCGGTCCTGACCATTACACATGGCCAGAACTGGGATCCTCTGCCTCGTCGTAATGGTGGGGTACGACGGTCCGTCGCACGGTCGAAGGTCAATCAGACCTCACCGTCGCACTTCTCCATAGAGTGGACTCACTGCCACAAATCGACGGTAGGGTGCGATGGTTCGTTGGACCACTCCGTCACGCCTGGGAAATTTAGAATTAGACTATTTTCGTAAAACGGCCATAACTCCTTCGTTCGATGTCAGATTTTGATGAAATTGGTATCGATGGAAAGGTTATTCAATGCTTTACATGACAAAAAGTTGATATTAGGAAAATTCCACACAGTTTAAAGTATTTCACACTTGGTAAGACACTTCTCAAACTTTTGAGATCGGATTTACGCTCCATTGAGCACACTCTAAGGCTCAGACTAAAAGAAAAAATTTTCTAGGGTGTTACAGTCTTGCACATGTTATTTTCAACAGCATCACACTTAGAATATTCTTTAAAGAATGTCTTAACCCATGACTTCCTAGGATAATGCAACAAATCAATGTTAATATTCTTACCTTGAGTACCAAGTTGGCTCATGTAATCAAGTTCCTTTTCAAACTTCAGTTCAAAACCTTCCTTGGAATATCTCCAAAACTATTTTCTCCTCTATTCTTTCTTTCACCCCTGACTCAATTGAACTCGATAAGTCTCGCACACCTTCTAACTTCAGCATTTGGTAACAACTCAAAAACAGTTGCATGAAAATTCTATATTAACCAAAAAACAGTTAAAGTGCTTGATAAATAAATAAAGTATTTTAAATAGTTGACAATTAAGAAAAAAATAGTTAAACATTGTCTTTTGCATATCAGCCATCATAGTGAAACCTACTCCAGTATTCAACTATAGATCCTCCTTCAAATGAATGATAAAAAAAGTTCAAATATACTTAATTTTCTTATCCATAACTGTCCAGGCTATAGAAAACATTTGATGATTTTCCTTCTTCCTAAATGCTACTAGAAGATCACCCTTACAAGCATTCTTTAAGAAACATCCATCAAACTATAATTCTTCTACACCGTTTCATCTACTCTGTCTTCAATGTATCCAAGCATACATAAAAATACACAAGTAGATTTTTATCTGGGAAGGTTTTTATATCCATTCTCAGTCAAACAGAATTATCATGATTGATTTGTTTTATCATCTCAACATAATCACATAATCTTATAAATTTTACATTCCAATCTCTCAAAGACACTCTAGAAATCTGTAACCTTGCCTTATAACAGATAATTCTATCCATATATAATATCAATTTCTTTCTACACAATTCTTGTATTTTCCAAATTTTCAAAGGTGGTTGTTTAATTATATCATCCCAACAAATTTAGTTGTATGCATCTTGTTCTTGTTTGATGTAGTACACTTACGAATTGAATTATAGTTCTTAATTAAGAAATTATCTAAATCTCTATCAAATGCACTATAACACAGACATTTATATTTTTTCTTGAATTTACATTTAGCCTTCACTCTATGAGCTTCATTAAGTTTTGAAAACAATCTAAACATTGTTTTTTATAGTATATCTTTTCAAAGCTTTTATGAATTTTTTAGGACCATTAAAAATCATAACAACTTCAAAAATAGCAATACCACAATTATCATCTTACCATATTTTAATACTTCCTCTTCTTCTTGATAAATTAACACCCACAATAGCATCCTCATTTAATAAATCAGTGCTATAAATACTGTCCTAGTTTGAATTATTAATGTATTTTTCATAACCTCCTAATCTATCCACATATCTATCTTTCTTATTTCTATCAATATCTTGAAAATCTTTGTTAATACCAGCTTCACCTACTGATATTTCTTCAGGTGTTTTGATTTTCTTTTAGGATTTTTTTTGCTTCAACTTTCAGTCCTAAAGGCTCTCAACTCTTCATCTATATTTGAACCATCCTCATTAGAAATTTCAACCCCCGTCTGATTCACTACTAGATAGATCTGTTTCATAATTAAGTCTCATATCCTCATTACCATCATTGCCTATACTATCTTCATCAGAAGAGCCATTATACTCTGGCCTTTCTAAAATATCAACAAAATTTGTCACAACCTCAAGCTCATCATCAATTTCATGTTGAACAACCATAACAAGCTCATCACTACTTTTAAGTCCTTCACAAGGCCTAACAACTACCTATCAGAACTTGAACTAAATCACCACCATCTATATGTTGACAGTAAAATTCCTTTAGTTTTGAGTACCCAAGATCTTTGGTGTAGGAAAGAAACTCAATAAGATTGTAGTGTTCTTTATCAATAACAATAGCAAAGATATCTAATTCATCTTATAAGTAGGGTTAGGATTGACTACAAAAGTCTCCCTTAATGAAAACAAGTCAAAATAAAGTTGTCCATTATATTTTCTTCACAACCCATAAAGATTCTCAACAATGAGAAAATACAAAGCTTCTAACTTTAAAGTTGTCAAAATAGCCCTAACTTTATCAGTCAAATTTCCAAGAAAAATTCTAACTTTATCACTGAAATCCCTCAAAATCTGAAAAATTTCTAACTTTAGCACTGAATTTTTTTAGAAAATCCTAAATTTGCAAATTTAATCAAACACTTCAATTGGGTTCAACAAACATTCAAGACGTCAATGAATATGCATAAAAATAAAAGAAAAGTTTAGTACGACCTTTAATTTCGTCAACTTTAAAATCTATTTTGAAACCAACTTTAAGAAAAATGCATCGAAACTTGATTGCAAGAGTTGTACCTACAAAATGCACGATTATTAATTAGTAATCACTATGAATCCCAGAAAATTTTAAAGCAAAATGGCAGAAATAATCGAAAAGCTTATCAAGAGTTTTCATCGAGTTCCAAATCGATAAAAGTGGAAAATGATTCAATTTTCTCTCCCCCCCCCCCCCCAACCCCCACACCCTTTTTAGATTAGGTTTGGCTAACCTGAAAAGTAAAAATGAGGTGGCGAGTTTTAATTGGCATTTAAAATTCACGTGGATGTGTTTGTTTACACGCATCTACAATTTTTTTCAACAGAGCAAAAGATGTCAAAGTGACACAGTTGGAGGCTACTTTAGGTGTTTAAAATGAACACCGTCCACTTTAGGTGTCAAAGTGAAAGTTCGTGTCAAGCTTAGGTGTTTGCCGATGTGCTTGGACTTAAATTTATTATATTTAAAGAATAATATGATAAAATTATTCCTATCATTTACTATTTCTTAACTCACACATCAAGTCAATAGTGGACAACTATTGATAAACAAAGGGAGTATATTAATTTTTTATTTATTAAAGTAATTAATTTATTTTGAAATTCATAGATAAAGTAATTAAAATAATTTGACTTGTTATTAAATGATAATGGTGCCAAAGAAATGGAAGAAATAGAGGGGAAGTAGTAGTGTTAAAGACGTGTTGGAAGAGGAAATGGGTAATTCAAGAGTTTGATAGACGGCAATATAATCAACCATTTTTGGTGTTTCTTTATCCACGCCATTAATTCGCTTTCACTATCTTCTACTTATGATTTTTGTGTATGAAATAAATATTGGATGTGTTGGAGAATGCCAAGTAGACCATAGAATGAGGAATGCAACCCTCACTGTCCCATCACAAACTTATTTTTCTTTTCGAGTTATTTTTGAATGGTCATTTATTTAATAATTTTATCTCATATAACTATTAGCCGACTAATTATCTGAGATAGCAACCCTTCCATCTCCACTCTTATATTTTTTTCACTACATAATCTACAGTTCGTATATATCCCCAAACAAAATAGATTCTTAGATCATTCTTTTTAAGTTCTGACTGTTTTTTTTTTTGTTTCACACTTAAATGTCTGATATTTGGTTTGAGGCTTTAAATTGATTTGAATTTTATGTCGGTAATATTCATTAAAGGAAAAATCAACTCTTAAAAAAAAAAAAAAACTTTCAAACTTTGTTCCCGAAGCCACTAATCAAGGATTAAAAAGATTTGTTCATCCCACCAAAAATCACAATAGTTGATTCAAAGAGTTATTATACAAGAATTGTGGAAAAAAAAAAATTATATTAGTAGTGCAATATGTTCTTTGGTGATATGTTGTTTGCTTTTATGATACAGTATCCTACTTAATATGAAAAGGAAATTACGTATTGCTATACATCTAGTTGACCAAATAGAGTAAAGAATTTTCCCTTTCAATGCAAATTATACATGTATATATTTCGTCCAAGTTACAAATTATTCAAATCTGGTTAATAGTCTGACTAAAACATTAGGAAGACCATGTACGTAAATCAAATTAGTTATGACTTGTGCTTATCCTGTAATTCCAGTAGAGCTCCTCCATGCTCTTCCAAGGACGAAAATTTAAACATAATTAATAAATTAAATTTATTACTTATTGGATAAGTTCAGAGACTAATTTGATAAGACATGTTTTTCAAATTTTTAGAAACGATGTAACTGATTCATAATTTCCTTTTCCAAAATCAACAGAATTATCAGGGCATTCATAATTTCCCATATTACTGCCGGGGGCGGATCTTGGGGCTTGGATGGGGTCTCTAGGAACCCAATAACTTTCATGTGAATTTAGTATTTATAAAGAAAAATCTAGTAAATATATAAAAACTATAAATTGAAAAATCATAAATAAAATGTATTGTTGGTCTAATGAAGTATAGGGACTTGTAAAGTTTTACTGACCTTTTAGTGGTGAGTTCAAATCCCCTTAGTTACTCTTTGGTGTTTTATTTTAATATAATATAAAGAATCCACAAACTTTAAATACTGAATCTGCCACCAGTACTACATCAAACACATTTTGTAGATGGTTCTTAAATGTTTTAACTCTTGATAATTTATTCTAAAGAAAGTCACCTATTAAATAAAATGTTTAAGTGCGTAAAATATTTTTAAACAGGTAGCTAGAAAACTTGTAAGTATAAGGTAATTATAACTAATAAGTTTCTTCATTTCTTCGCATCTCACATTTAGTAAATAAAAAATGGTCAAAAATATTCTAAACCTATTAGAAATGATTCAAATTTGGATATCTTTCCACATATAAAGGGAGATGTTGAGGAGATGTTTAATTTAATGTTAAACATTTTAAACTATTGGCTTAATATGTTTCTAACCTTTAAAGTTTTCACTAAATTTTATTTAAATACTCCAATTATAATCTGTTCTATTTGAACACATGATAAATTGTTCTTATCAAATATTTTTGATTCAAATTTCCAAAAAAAAAAAAAAAAGAAAAAAAAAACTTCTACACATATAACTTACACAAATTTCATAGTTAAGGAGCTACGAATATTTTTTACCATAATTTTATTTAATTACATAAAATTTCATAAATCTCATATTAAAGTAACAGAATTACATTTATTTAAGAGAGTAAATCATAAAAAATTCTCTTTGGACGATAGTCCCATTGTATTATATATATATATATATATATATATATATATATATATGATAAGTTGAAGAAGGTCAAACACCCCAAAAATCCTCAATTTCCTGGGCATTATTTCTTTAGAGCTGAAATGAGATGCTTATTGAGACGCAAATTTGCTATATTTTTCTTAACAAAGCAAAAGAGAATAGAAACAATATATGTAGCACTAATATATTTGATATATATGTATGATATAAGTATTTTATTATATTAGATTTGGAAAAAGTCATCAAATACATCCTGAACTTGTTCTGAAAAGTGGATGACTCGCTCAAACTATTATGACGATCTATTACACAGTTATTTTACTTGAAAGTGGATTTATTTCCACCCTGAAAGCTGATATGGCACAAAAATAAAAATAAATAAAAACTAGGCGTGTTTATTATAATTTATTTGTATTTTTCTTTTTCTTTTTTTAACTTCCAAATCATTTTATATTTTCTCTTTCTTCACTTATCTTCATCATCACTTTTCCTCTCTTCTTCAACACTCATGAACCACCATTTACAATATTTACAGCTTCAAAAAGCTTCATTTCTTGATTCCTTTTATTTTATTATTTTTAAAAAATTTCATATGTACTTTATCATTACATATTTCATTTCCATTCTTAATTCTTTTAAAAGAAATTTCATACATCCATTTCACTAAAAAAATAAAATAAACTAAAATAATTAATGACTCATGAGTTAAGAAAATATAGCTTTTGGTGATGAAGAATTATTGTTTTATTGAAAAAGTATAAATTTTTCAGTGATTTTTAAGTGAGAATTTTATTTTTATGGGAGACTCAATTCAACAAATTTTTTTTGATATACCCAATGTAACGGAGTATTTTTTTCATCAATTTCATGATCGACTACCTTTGTACTGTTGATATAATTTCTTTGAATGTGTGAAATTTCAATAAACAAAGGCGTAGATCTAGAAGAAAAGAAAAAAATGAGGTACTAAGGACAAGTAAACACTAAAGATAATTTTGTGATGGTGTTGTTGTAACTTTTGGTGGTGAAGAAGAAGAAATTGAAAGTAACTTTTGACGACAACGATGATGATTTCAATGACAGATTTGATTATTGGTGTTGAATTTTGTGGTGTTTCTATGCCTTTTTGTGGTGACAATAATTTTGGTGTAATTTCAATGGTGATTTATTTGTGGGGGTTGAAATTTGTGGTGATTATTTTTATTTTTTAGTAATGAAATATATGAATTATGTGATGGTATGATGGTAATAATGGTGATTTCATGGTGGCTTTGTAGTGTAGAATGAAGAAGAAACAATTAAGTGATATTGAGAGAAGAAAAAAACTTAAAATATGACATAACATCTGATGTGGCAGTGATATTGCGATGATGTAGCACGAGTGACATGCACTCTCCCATCATGTGATTGGTTATACATGCGCAGGGTGAAAATAAATTCAGTTTAAAATAGTATAGGTGTGTAATAGGTCATCATAATAGTTTGAGTGTGTCATCGACTTCTCGAGACAAGTTCAGGGTGTATTTGATGACTTTACTGACAGGACCCGAACCAGGTCCTTGTCGTAATGGGTGATCTCAAGTCCAACCAAGGCCAGAGACCACCCCCATTACCCAACCCAACCAAACAATGTATTCCCTAAGTCGGGTGAATTTCGACCATGTAACAAGATAGTGAATTTATCCATGAAGTGATTTTCGGATAAGCCTATATCTGAGGCCAACCCAACCAAGTCAATTTACCCAATAACCAACCAAACCCAAACCATAAACCAAAACCAAGACAATAATTTCATGCATGTTTATATATACAACATAAGTCATCCATACTATACCCAAGTCCACAGTTGTCCATACAAAGTCTCTAAACCAAACCGAAGAGTACCTGGTCGGGACATGCCCCCGACATAGCCATAAACCAAGTCTATGAATGACAAAAGTACATAAAGTAATCCATAACATGAAATAGATGCCTTCCGAACTATGGAAGCTCACCACTTCAATTCAATAGCTGATCCTGAATTTGATTACAAAGCAGGAGGATTATAATGACTGGTTCCTGCATCGCGTGGGGATACAATCATCCGAAGATGGGTTAGCGAGCGAACACTAGCATGCACTCAGTATAAGGATAAAATAATGTCATCCAGTAAAACCAAGTAAACCAACCAGTTGCATACAAACAATACATATATATAACCATGTCGAGAAAGGAAACCGGATTGAGTATGCGTTTAAAATCATTAACCTGGGTATGTGTAGCTTAACTGTCCTTAACCACCTACGGGCTATATGGGTTCAGTGTAACCCCCTAAACGGGTGTGTAGCCGCATGAACCGGAGATACCATAAGAGTAAGGGATTCCCAAGTACCCTTCACCCTCAATGATACATATGTACAATGTACTTAAAGAATTCTCGTGTACCTCGTAGTATCATATAAGGTCGCCATGACCTACTCCTCATGTCGGCAAACATGATTTTTTAGTGTTCGTTCGTTGGATTTTCACCTTCATGGTAAACTATCATACCTCACCTTTATTGCCCTATTAAAATTATTTCCAACCAACCAATCTATTTCTCCATTTATTATTAACTAAGGCTATTAATAGTGATATTGTCATACCGACTATAACTTGCAAGTATTGTCCTTAGCCAAACTTTTTAGAGATCAAGAAATTCCCATGTACCCATAGATCAAGTTAACTTGGGGGAGTCCCATGTACCCCACAAGTATTCATTACCATATTTAGCTTGGGGGATTCTTTTGTACCCCACAAGGATTTCATTATTATGACGACTTGAGGGATTCCGTTGTATTCCACAAAGATTTTTAATTAAGCCATAACCATTATCCAAACCAATTCTTTATTTCATTCACTTGGGGGATTCTTATGTACCCCCGCAAGGTTTTCATTTAGACCAACCATAACCACTAAAATATGACTCTTTAACCATTCCAAACCATTCACACCATTTAAACCATTTTAGTCCGTTCCAAACATTTAAAGCATTTATACTATTCAACCCATTTAAACTATGCAAAAACTATCCAAATCCATTTAGGGTTCTATTAACAAACCATAACATGCAATAGTTTCAATAAAAGTTCAACAATAGAACAAAAACATCTTTTTAGGCATTTTATTGAACATGTTGTGGGCATATCTTTACCAAGATCAAAACCAAAGCATAAACCATCAAGATTAGGGTTACTCCTAACCCATTTATTAAACCATAGCCAATAAGAACCCACATGTGTAAACCATTACCAAAAACATGTAAAAAAAAACATAGTTTATACCAATATCAAACGACATGCATCAAGACCCTCAACATTGTTTCAAAACCACCATTTATGATTTCGCAAATCAATGTTTCAAATACATTAAATCATGCCTTTAGTTGAAAATAGCAATGAGGGAAGAAGTACATGCCTTATACAAGAAGATCCACAGAAAGTACTTGACCCCTCTTAGCCTCTAGATGAACACTTGAGAAACCCTAGCCTGCAATCTTCAAGGGAGTGTTTAAAGAGTGTTTTGAGAGTGTTTCTGCCTTTCCTAGTGAGTTATGGGAGGCCCCCAAGGGTTATATAACATGGGGACATAAGGGTTTTGGGTAGAAAATTTTCAAAAGGTTCCCAACTTAAAAGTTGAAAATCCATCCCAGAAGGGTACGACCCAACCATGCAAACCGTATCCTAGGGTACGAGTGGTACCCTAACTCGTACCCTAGACCTCACCAATATCCTTCACACTGGTCCTAATATGACCTCACCACACTAACTCATACCTTAGGGTACGATTGGTACCCCAAATCATACCCACATCCGTACCTTGTATAATTTTAACTAGGCAACTCAATAAGCTTTATACGACTTAGCATTGTACCCCTCATATCCCACCATACGACTCATATGGTGGTGAGTCGTATCTTGGATAGTAACCAAGCCAACCCTACTACCCAACATACAAGTGAGCCATCAAACCATCCCTCTTAACTCGTATCCAAGGGTACGAAAGGTACCCTTGAGTCGTACCAAGTCCCGAAAGTTCAAAACCCAGGAATTTTTTAAAGGGTCCAAATCCCGGGGTGTTATATTTACCCTATTAGATTTCAAACATATGTATTATCCTTGAATTATGAAAAGGAAACATAAGTTCTTGATATGTATCAAATACATTTTTTCTGATACATATGTTTGATGCATGTATACTTGTTACTTCTGATTGATACATTAATTTATTTTGATAAAAATTGATGGACTTTAACATCAAGAACAATATAATTATGTGAATAGATATTCATATGTATCATAAACATGTACTAATCTATTGTATACATAAAAAATTGGTAAATTTGTTATACGATCATGTAGATGCATCATATGTATCATGAATAAAAAATACATTCTTTTATATAATGATGAATATGCACGCAGGCAAGTACATTCATTTGTATCATGGACAAAAATAATATTTTTTTTACTATGATACATATGCATAGAGATACATTTGCATGTTTCATGAATAAATATTAATAAGCTTCATATTTTATATGAATTAGTAGATTATGATACATAGCATGCAAGTATAGTTGTATGTATCATGAGCCAAAAAATACATTTTTTTTTATTATGATACATATGCATAGTGATACATTCATATGTATCATGAAATTTATTTTAATGAAGCGATCTTCTTCTCCATCTTCATCACTACCCATTAAGTCTCTCAACCTTCATTGAAAAGCAGTCAAATGCACCAACAACTCCTCTACCATCACCGCTGTCTTTGCCACCATTCTCATAAAAAACCTAACAACATTGCTCAATTCCTCCTTTATCTCTTAATGGGTGTTTTCTTAAAGGTTGACAAGCAACTAACGAAAGAGTGTTGCCATCAATGGTCATCTTCATTGTCATGATTCAGTAAAAAATTCTGAGATTCTTTTAGCTTCTACGGTATGATGATTTTTTAAAAGAATATAAATGCTTGTCAACATGAAGCACATAGTAAAACTTTCAAAATTTTAAGTGAAAAAAAGATTAATAGAAATGAAAAAAAATAAACTAAATTGTAAATTGCAAATGATAAGATCTGATAGAAATTTTTTAATTTAATTTTATTTATTTTAGATAGTTAAGAGATTCTCTCTCATAACTTAGGGCCTGTTTGGATAGGCTAAAAAAATGGCTTTTAAAAAGTTCTTTAAAAGTGCTGAACTTATTTTAAAAATAAGCAGTTACGTGTTTGAATAAAAGTGTTGAAACTGAAAAAAAGTTATTGATGTGTTTGGTAAACAAGTGCTTTTAAGCACTTTTTTTGGTCAAAATGTGTGAAATACCCTTAAAGCTGTTAACAATATATAGAGTTGATTATTATTAATTTTTCTTTCTAACATAATTCAAATTAAAATTAATATATATATATATATATTAAAAATATTTTCATGAATGACTATTAATTTGTGCGCTAAAAAATATTTTTTTTGTTAAAAAAATTTAAATCATTAAGCAAAATATATATGCTACTAATCATTATAATTACATTAATATATAAATAGTTGGTCACAAATAATAGTATTTGTTTGATAAAAAGACTCTTAATTAGAAAATATATTACTCGTTGATTGAGTAATGACTATCACTATTAAAACATTGGCGAATACGAATGTTGCATCATGACATATAGATGGATCATTCACTAATCATCCATGAAGTTGTATATCTTCAATGTGTATTCTCCATATATTTTGGTTGGTGATTTATTTTTTTATTAGAACAATTCATATGTGTACAATAACAATTGTCCAAATGTAAAAGAATATATTAAAGAAGGAGATTAAAAAATCATATTTCATAAATTAGAAGTTTCATATAAAAGAAGTACTAATATAGTTAGAGTTAAGTTTGCCATAAATACAAAAAGTAGAAATATTCAATTAATACAAGCATTAAGCATTAAAAGCTATTTTAGGGCTACACAAGGGTAATTTTGAAATAAGGGAGAATTTTAAATGACAAAAATGTCTTTTAATTGGCCAAAATACAACGGCTTATAAGCCAGAAAAATAAGTTGGGAATTGAAGATTTTAATTTTTGGCTTATAAAAAGTAAATTTTGACTTTTTAAAGAAATTTTAAAACTTGCCAAACACTTAAAAGGTAAAAAAAAAAAATAGCTTAAAGCTATTTTGATCAAAATATAAGCCCATCCAAACACCCATTTACTCTTCTAAATAATCTGTTACTTTCTTATTTAATATGTATTAAGAGAAAAAAAAAGGAAATATGAGATTTTATGAAATAGTTTAAAAGATAAAAGATTTTATGTATTTATGCTTCTTAAATTTGTGTATTTACTTAAATTATCTTTAATTTAATCATATAAATATATCTGTGCTTCGCGCGGTATTAATAAAATTATAAATGTGATTAAAATGTATAATTTACTTTTTTAATATTCTAGGCACAAAAAAATTATATTTACACCAAATAACTCCACAACTCGCCTTATCATCCATCAACATATTTATTGATATAGGTTATACTATGCAATAAAATATAGTGACTTTCATAGTAATAAATAATAGTATAAATTTTTTTTACTAACACGTGTTTCATGCATTTAAATAGATGATTAAGTAATGTTTGCAGCGAAGATGGTAAGAGATGAACTTGCAAGCAGTTATCTTTTCAAAAGATTGCTTATTGTCAGCCAATGTAAAACTTTTAGCAGCCTCAAATACGTGTAAAGTAGTAACTCTATCCAATTCAATTATAAAATAGCAAAAATCAAAATATCCGTGCCCTTTAGAGGAAGAAAAAGCTAACAAATTAATGAACTATATTTTTTGAATAACAACAATAATTTCTATTTGAAAATGCATAAAAAAAAGTAAGCAACTGGAATGGATTAAACCCAACTAATCTCAGCTCTCATGAAAAAATTGAAAGTTTACATTTTAATAATAAGAAAATAAAATATCAACACAAAAGCTCTTATTGACTTACTATCAACATAAAAGCTCTTATTGACTTCCACACATCTTTTGATCTTTGCACTTCATCATCTACTTCCAGCAATACTATCAATAGAAGGAACCATCTTCATCCATAGTAGCTCTCTCTACATCACATATTTATAGGTCTTAGCAAATTAGTAAATTAAAGAGCAATTTATAACTATAAAGAAAATTGCATACAGAGGATGTTGACAACTCTTTCAGTTGAAGACTTGATTGAATCAATTTTTAAGATATCATGTTCTTGAGGATTGATAAAGCCTTAATTTTTTGCAATAGCTTCAACAAGTTATATAATGAGAGAACATAATTGTGAATAATGTGTGAGATTCGTTAGACAGACTAAGTTATCAGACTTAATGTGCTTCAAATTTGGGAAGACATAGAACTATTAATGCTTCACCACAAAGAATAAGGGTAATTTTAAGTGAAATTTTAAAAATATTGGATGATATTGAGTTTTTTCTTTTGAAGAGGAAGCTAATGCTCAAATACAAATAAAAGGATAAAGAACTTCTTACATGCTAAACACAAATTCAGAAGACTTTACCTCTCTATTTTATATCTGTTCAAGATCCCGATATATTTGCAGTTTAGATTCAAAAATAAATTTAGTATTGCAAATGGCTTAAGTTGAAAGTAAACTATTTGAACGAAAAGAAAATTAAATTAGGTAGTTTCATCCATCTAATTGAACTGAATGTAATACAAATATATTCACAAATAGATTGTTTGATCAAGGAAACAATTTAACAAAAGAAAAAGAAGGATAACTTGCCACTAACAATTCATTAGACTAAAAATAACCAAGCAAATTTTAGTAGAATGAGAATGAAGATACCTTAAACACGTTTGCAATGATATGCATCCAAGAAAAAAGAAGAGGTGACTATTGTCTCCTTGTGTGTATACTTCACATGGATGATTGGTACCTATTCTCCATTTTTGTGTTTTTCAAGAGTGGTTAGATTTGCATATATTCGTGTGAAAATATTCAAATAAATTCATTTTAGGTATCAATTTACAAATAAGTAGTTATACATTAAATGGGGACATGTGTCAGCCTATGTGGTGCAACTACAACGTAATATTTATTAACAGAATTTATGCAATTAATAAAATCCAATCTGCTCAGACATATAGAAAATCTGCTTAAATCATGACAAGCTAAAAAGACAATAGTGAAAACCTAAAATGCCACTTCATCAAAGGGTGCATCCAAATTTCTATTTCATCTCACTTTCAACTCTTCATTATATTCACCTCTTCTACTATTGAAATTGAATAACTACTGAAATTGAACACCCACATCTCTAATATTTTCCCTATTCTCCATAGTGCACCAAATTCCTTCAAACACCCCAGGTATGCTACTTCCTCATCCTCACTCAAGTTCATTGAAAGTGACACACCGAAGACCACAGAACTTCACCAATTCTAATCGTATTCTTTAAACTTCATATGATTTGTATACGTTGTCGTTTTAGATTGTGTATGATTTGTTATTATTGAATTTGAATGCTTATTTGTTTGTTCTTGTTTCCATCCTCTCTTACCTATAAGGTATTTTTCAACTTTCCTTTCACACTCTCCTTCAGAACACAAGAAAACCTCAATCGTCTTCGATATGCTAGTTTTCTTTGTGTACTAAATTATTTTACTTCTACTGCAATATAGACCTCAGTATACCATCCACTTTTTAATCAGAGTCTTTAGACTTTAACAAATATGAAAACTATCATTTTTTAATTTACATTATATGTTGTTCTTGCCAGCATCACTTACCATCAATACGTTCGTCAACTTTTAGCCATTTTCTGTCACACCTCACAATATTGGGAATGCTTCAAAAACTTAACTTGCCAAAATTTCTTAACATCACCACTTCCGTCAATAGATATTTCTCATTTTCTTTCATAGCTCATAAAATTCCACCACACTTTTACATTGCTATTCATGAACAACCAACAGGCTCATTTATTCTATTGTTCCATTTTCTGTCAATTTGTTTTTCTTCTATACCAACAAATATTTTCATGTACATTTACTCTTTCACATACCTAAGTAATTATCTGTTGGACAAATTATTTCAGTGATGAGTATATGTTTATTAACTCAAAATCACCGAAGAATATATATCTAAAGTTTACATGAACCAATGAATTTTCAAGTGTAATCGGTGTAGGTCATTGTGCTATTCTTGACCACATCTCCGTAGAGTCTCTGCACACAAGTTTTACAATATCATAGCAAGTTGTCAACAGACTCTTGTAATACCTCTATTTTTAAAGGTACAAATTTCAAATTTCAAATTCACAATAACGTAACCTATATATAAAAGAATTATAGTACCTCAGGAGCAAGAAACCATTTGAAGTTTAAAAACGACCTCAATAGATCCTCATCAGCACTCCTTCACATATCTTTGCTCGTAATTATTGAAAGAGAATAGAGACTTGATCGTAAAGAGTATTTGTTACTCTTGAAGGAATTTAGTTCGAGAATTAATCAATGAGTGCTTTAATTAAGTAAATCAATTAGATGAATTTGAACACAAATAATACAATCAGAAAGTTATTGCTAAAATATTAACAATACAATTATCAATAATACTTAACATCAGGAAAACAATGAATTACAAAATAAAAGAAACTCACAAATCAAATATGATTGCCCAATTGGAACAATTAGGTCAAGATACTACAATTAGATTGAAAACTCAAATGGAAAAGGAAAAAGGAGAAGAAAAAGCCAGAGAAGGGAAAAAAGGGATTACCAATTGCTATTTTGTGCTTCAACTCTATTGTGAGTTTGTTGATTCTGGGAGAATACATACTCATTTGTTTCAATAAATAGGAAAGAGATTGTGGAATACCGTAACGCCTCCTTTATGAGGACAGTTACGGATATATAAAAAGCTTTTGTTGGAATGAAAATTGTATCAACGTTTTTTCCTTTTTTTTATGTTGTGTATATAGAGTAGAATCAAGGAAAAAATACCCCAAAAAAAGGAGAAAATAGATAATTAGAAATGCTGCTCATTCAGCCATGCCACATCAGCAAGGCTATAGTTCTCCTGTATTTATATATACTAGTTTAGTGTACGTACATTCCACGTGTGTGTCACATCACTATAAAAGATTGTATACAAAAAATAAAGGAGAAAATACATCAAAACCTCCTCGAACTTGTTGCTAAAACTTACTTTAGACACTATACTAATCGGGCAATTATTTACCCCTTAACAACTTTCAAGTGAATTATTTACCACCCTAAAAAAATTATACCACTCTCACTACGGAGAGTGAAGTACACATGCCCCACGTCATTGCCAAATCAGCACCACATCAGTGCCACGTCATTTTCATGTAAGAAATTATAATTTTTTTTTTTAAAAGTAATCCAACACACATATAATTTTTATATTTTTTTTAAAAAGCAAAAAATATATGTGTATTATTTTTTTGATATATATAAAATATATATTATTTTTTAAAAATATATATATATATAAATTATTTATATATTATTTTTAATATATATATATATATATAAAAGACCCCCACCCCACCCCCTTCCTCCTTCTTCTTCTTCAACAGCCCACCCCACCCCCACCCTACCCCTTCGTTCTCCTTCTCCTCCTCTTTCTTATTCAACAACCCCCACTCCCACCCCCATTCCTCTTTCTCCTTTAATTTTTTCACTATTAATACCATTATCACCATTAAAACCATTAACACCATTAACATCATTATCTCGCCATTAACACCAATAACTTGATTCAAATTTAACAAGAAACTGAAAGAAAATTCACCAACATAGATGTGATATACAATCGTATAAGATAGAAAATTCACTGAAATTTAATTTTTCGATGAGAGTGGAACAATTTTAATCATAAATTTTTTTAATGAGAGTGAGACACCCACAGTAGTCACAGAAATTGCCAGCAAAATT
>NC_061113.1:92476836-92534691 GCF_002878395.1 Capsicum annuum
TACCTTCATAGAGACCGACACTTGGTGCTCCCTTCACACTCATTGCCTTATTTGTTGCCGCCTTCAACTAGGTTCAATTCTCAAAATCGAATCATTATCGATTAAAAATTAATTAACAAAAAATTTAATTATCCGATTAACCAAAAATTTATAATAAATAACTTATTGATTTGATTATCAATTTAGCATGTTTAGAAATTGAAAATCACTAAATCAAAAATCAATGAAGTTGTACCAAGAAAACAATTCTTTTCATTATTATTTTTAATTAATCAGGAATACACCTCGGCACAAGAAAATAGTAACATAGATCTTTAGCAATATTCTTGGAAAAATAGTCTCAAATATACCTAAACTTTGATGAAATTTTCATCAAAGTTTATATATATACAAGAGCATTTTTTTCAATATTTTTTGTGGTTTTCTTCATAAAAATAACAGTAACCATGAAATCCAAAATATATGTCTGAACTTTGATATTAGATTCTTGAAAAGGGCATCATTAGGTGAAAAAAAACTCAACACTTATGATATCATAGCATGACCTTAAACTTAACCAAAACCAAATCGAAAAACATTTGGACATATCAATCTATCATCTCTTCCATTCAGCTTCGACTTCTATGATGCTCTTTTAGTCTGTTTTTGCTTATAATCAACGTCTAAAATTAGAAAAAAAATGCCTCAATCATAATATTTAGAAAAAAATATTTAATATAAAAATAAGTTATAGCATATTCAAAGACGTTAACCAGGTATATATACTATAAAAATGAATTCAGAAAAAAAGAAAGAACAATAACAAATTTCATGTGGAGATATCACAAGTATTGGAAGGATCTCACATTGTTAGTTCAATCAATCATAATCTAGTGTAAGCCATTTAATCATCATGCACGCTTGGAGGCAATAACATTAAATAAAAAGGTGTTTTTATCCTAGAGAACCATATTCCCTTACACAGTTAACTCAAGAAAACAATGCTTATAATCTTTGCATGATTTATAGAGGCAAAGTAAACTACTATGAGAAAGTACTTGTTGGGTTCGAAATTGGGAGGGCATCATGCGGAAGCTTTTAGTTTGCAAATCATAAGATGATAAATCAGACGACACATGAAAAATTAAACTAAAAATATATTATTGGATATGATTTGGCCAAACACCCTACATATTAAAAATAAAATTGAAAATCCTAAAATTTATTGGGAGAAATCTCCCCCTAAACAAAACTCTTTAAAGAGTACATTGTGGATGCTATTGTGTTATGGTATAAGAAAGGGCTCTTCTATTTATAGATGTACAAAACCTTTCCTCCAAGAAAGAGGTTAGCCAAATATGAAAAAAAATTATATTTTTTCTTTCAGGAAAAGTAAAAGTAATTATGGTAATTTTTATTTTCCTTCTAAGAAAAAGTAAAACTTAAATATAGTAAGAAAATCAGGGCAAAAATCCTAACAAATCTCCCCTTTTTGGCTTGATTTTCTTCACTTGATCCGTCTTCTCTTCATATCACATGCATGAACTTCGTTCTTGATATAATCTTCATAACTGCTGTTTGTCATGGTTAAAAATAAGGTTTAAAATATCATGATTAAAAATTGGTTTAAAAGTAATATTTTATTTTTATTTTTAAAAATGCAGCAGCAGGCGTGTTGAAAATATAGTTAAAACTTGTTCTCCACATGTAGTTCGACAAAAATCTTCATTATTATTCAAATTTTTGCAACTTGATTTTGAAATCGCTTTGAACCTGTTTAATCTCATCTCACTATACCATTGGACCATTGAACCGTAAGCTCTGATACCACTTGTTGGGTTCGAAATCGAGAAGGCATCATGCAGAAGCTTTTAGTTTGTAAACCATAAGATGATAAATCAGACGACACATGAAAAATTAAACTAAAAATATATTATTGGACGGATATGGTTTGGTCAAATGGCCTATATATTAAAAATAAAATTGAAAATCCTAAAACTTATTAGGAGAAATCTCCCCCTAAACAAAACTCTTTAAAAACTACATTGTGGATGCTATTGTGTTATGGTATGAAAATGGGATCTTCTGTTTATAGATGTACAACATTGGGTGTATGGATAACTTAGGTAAATAAATAAATCTCTCCCTAAACAAAACTCTTTAAAAACTCTTCTATTTTTTCTTTAAACAACATAGACTCTGATACCAATTGTAGGGGTGTGTGGATAATTTGGGTAAATAAATAGATCTATCTATTATAAATCTAATAGATCTACTTTTATTTGTGCGTGGATATTTCTTAACTTCTCTAAATATTTTTATTTTATTAATGTTCATATCTTGGAGGGTGATTATGTGGTAATTGATTAAATACTTTATTGTAGTATTCTTTAGTTTTTTTCCTTAGTCTTTGTAATTCTTTTATATTATTTTGGAGGTATTCTAAATATTCTATATCTTTTGTTCGAAAATATTTAATTAAATTTTCTTTCATAAATATCTCTCTTGCTCTTATTTCTTCCATATCTTGTCTCCAATATTTTAAATATTCATAGTCTATCATTTTATCCTGAAGTAGTTGTGATACTGCAAATTTCTTTATAATAACTTATTCTAATTGTACTATATCTAATATTAAATTCTAGGTTATTTATTTCGTTAATTATCCTATCTTTTTCTTCTATGAATAGTTCTATGTCTAAATCATATTCTAAACAGTCTTTTGATTCTAGTTGTTTCATAGTTTTATTTATCCAAATTAATCTTTCTTATAATTGTTCTCTTCCTTTTTTAAGTTGGTTTCTATAATTAATTTCTTCATATAACCAACTTTATTTTTCTCTAACTCTTTGAATATATTCTAACATTTCTGAATCTATATAATATCCATCTGAATAATTATCTAGGTAGTAATAGTGATTGTCATCGCTTAAGTATATTTCTCCTAACTCGTCTTCTATCTGATTTATATCTAACTCTTCATCTTCAATGTTAAATATTTTTTCCCATATTATTTTCTTTATGTCTATAATTTCTATATCTCTAAATATGTATAAAACTAGTATTTCAAAATTATCTGTCATTTAGGCGGGTTAATTAAATGCTTTTTCATAATATTCTTTAGTTGTTTGTTTTAATCTTATTAATTTCTCTATATTTTCGTTAAGGTATTCTATATATTTTATATCTTTGGTTCTCATATATTCTTCTAAATTTGTTTTCATTAGTTTTTCTATTAATTGTATATTTTTTATATCCATTTTCCAATATTGTAAGTATACATAATTTATCATAACTCATGTGTAGGTTTAGTATGTAGGTATTTGTAAGAGTAGTTAGGTAGGTGTGGTATATAATTTATTCTAGTCATAAAATATTTATCAAATATTTTTTCCAATATGATTTTTCTTATATCTACAATTTCTATATCCTTAAGTACGATAAATATTTTTCCAATATGATTTTTCTTATATTTACAATTTCTATATCCTTAAGTACATACAAAACAAGTACTTTAAATTTATTTTTTTCATATGATGGTTTTTCAAAATATTCCCTTCAATCATACACATAATAAAATATGGTCATTTTAGATTACTATATACTAAATTATTCTTAAATAACATGTTCTTCGGTCACTATTAGCATGGTAATCTGGATACTTTTCCCTTAAACAACACCTCTATAAGAAAATCAGGGCAAAAACCCTAACAAGTAATTAAGAGAAAGGTTTGATTAGTTAAGGCGCAATTTAAAATAAGAAAACATAAGAAAAATTTGATCAAGAATTGATCCTGTGTTAATGCAAAGGGCGCAGCTAGGTTTAACGCAAGCTGTTTGATTAAAACTTTTCGAAATATTACTTAAATATAAATTGTAAGTACAGTTTTTTTTTTTATGTATGATAAAATTTTAATTGATTTTGAACTCAAATAAAATAAGTATTTTAATGAAAAAAATATTAGTTATCATTAATTCTGATGACTTTCAATAAGGAAAATTTTACATAAATATATATATAATTAATTATCAACTCTTAATATTAGAAAAAAAAATGATGAAAAGACAATTTTGTCTAAAACAAAAACTTTTAATGAAAGACAAAAAGTTCAAACAATATTTGTAAGACCCTTCCACACTTTTAATATATTATAGATTATAGATATAGATATAGATATAGATTATAGATTATAGATATAAATTATAGATTATAGATTATAAATATAGATTATAGATAGATGCTTCTTAAATTTGTGTATTTACTTAAATTATCTTTAATTTAATCATATAAATATATCATCTAATTAATTATATCATCTCATTTAATTATACACAAATTAAAACCAACTATGATTGTGTTTGGGAAAAGAAAAATAAATGAGTAACAGGTAAAGGATGGGGCAATGTGAATTGAATTAGGAAGTTAATTGGCAAAGACATCATGAAAACGTTAGGCTGACGTGAGAACCACATTAGACGAAAAAAGGAGAGAGAGAGAAAATTGTTCATTTACTTTGCCATTTTCAACTAACAAACACCCTCTATAAATTGGTACAAAAAAACACACTATTTTAGACAAGCATTGCCTCATTGCATTAAAAAAACAGAGAATAGAAGATATCATCAATAGGTAGCTAGAAATGCCGCCCCGTTGTGTCGTCAAGAAATTTCTGGCAAGGCCTCAGCATGAAGGACTTGGTGCTGTTGTTCGAAGAAGCATTGGAAGGTATGACACTAATGTATAGACGGAGTTATGGGCGCAAAAGGGGTTCATCCGAATCCGTTTAGGGTGAAAATTACTTATACTATATATATAATGTTAATTTTACTTTTTTTTTTTAGGTCTATGATACATGTTAAATTTCCTTGACTTTTTAAACCGTGTTAGCCAATTACTGAAAATTCTGACTCTCAGTGGTTGGTACCAACAATATACATTGATTTTATGCAGTTTATGAGTTGATGATCACCAAAGAAGATTAATATTTTTTTAATCTTTTTTTTTTTTTCAGGTTTGAGTTGAGATACTTTGATCCTTTTCTTGTTTTGGATGAATTCTCAGTTTCTGCTCCTGCTGGTTTTCCTGATCATCCACATAGAGGTCACATTTTGATAATTCTCTTTCTAAATTATTCCCTGACAAAATCAATCCTCTCATTGATGCTAAAGAGTTTAAGTTATATACATTATTAATATAAAATATTTTTACACTATTAGAGCACTGAAAGAATATCTAGATATATATAAATTTTCTTAAAATGTGAGATTAGCAATTTTGAAGATAAACATTTATTTGTTAATCTTTACAACAAGTAAAGGTGACGTGATCTTACAATGTATATAATTTACCCTCAAATCTCAATGCTAAATTCGCAATTTTTTTCTTCACTGTTATTTAATTCTCATACATGTGTGTTGTATGAATTTTACAGGTTTTGAAACGGTCACCTACATGTTGCAGGTATTTTTTATAAATTATAACAGTTACTCTGTTTCTCCCTTAATTAAAAAAGGTAAAAACCCAATACAGATATAATCATAGCTTTTCCATTTGTAGTCGTATTCATCCATTGTTTGTGTGGATTGTCAAACACTAAACTAAACTAATGAATTACTAATATTAATTAAATATCTTTCCACATTTTGGAAGGCAGTAGTTGAGTAGATGTGATTGTCTAACTTCTAAGAAAGCAACTAATTATATGCTACTACTCGTTTACAAAAAATTAAAATTTGAAATAAATAATCCTGTTTAGTGCTGCTGACGCATGCTGATCAAACAAGCAAAGTGCAACTATTTCTTTTGGCAGGTAAACATCAAGGGTTTCCATTTGTTTGACTCTTATTTTTTCTCTGTCTATTTTAAAAAGGGAAACTATCCTTTTTAAATTTGAAACTAATTTAATTCAGAATTTTCATTTCACTCTGGATGAAAAGTTTTAGAATTACCTAAATATTATGACATATTTCAAATCACAAATTTTATAAATCCTATAGTCATATAAATTTTCTGATTAGTTTAAGGTAGCAAATTTTTAAAATTATTTTAAAAAAAAAAATATAAAGTCAATTTATATAGGTAAACATGAATTGAAACATACTAGTACTCTATTTTGTTTATACTCCACTATTTAAAAAGTGACGTATTTAGTACGTAGTGCATTTCTTGAAATCCATTCAAATTCAATGTGGTCATCAACTTTCGTGGCGGAGCAATGACCAAAAAAAGAAACTACATGATCATGACTGAAAATGATACTAGCAATTATGACATGTTTCTTCCAGAAGAGTTTATGCTAATGCTATACATAAAGTACTTCATTCGTTTCTAAAAAGAATGAATTACTTTTTTTTTAATTCGTCTTAGAAAGAATGATTTTTTTTGATAATTTTTTAATTTGAACTTTCCACATGACATATTTAAGATCGCAAGATTGAAGGATATTTTGGTACATTTTTTTATTTTCTTAAATTCTGCGTCAAGTCAAATTAGGTCATTCTTTTTTAAATCGGTGGGTAGTGGATCACTTGTTTTTTTCTTTTCTCAATTAAACTGATAACTTTAATAGCACTATATTGGTTAATTATATATATATAGTTGAATATCAATTAATTTTGACATTGCAGGGAGCTATGACGCATGAAGATTTTGAAGGTCATAAAGGTACCATTGAAGCTGGTGATTTTCAATGGATGACTGCTGGCAGAGGAATAGTTCATTCTGAAATGCCTGCTGCTGAGGGAACTCAAAAGGGTTTGCAATTGTGGATTAACCTCTCCTCAAAACATAAACTGTATGCATTATTCCTTCTATTTTATTACTAAAAGAATTTATCTTTTATAAACTGACAACATAATTTATTTTAGCAACTTTATCAGGTCATTAAAAAATGAAATTAATAACCATACAAATAATGATTGTTACTTGTTACAACAAATTAAAAGTGACTTTACATATGTCCAAGGGTACCTTTTTCTGGATTGCAAGTGGGAACATATGCAGGATGCAACCTTATTTAATGGGTTCGATTAACCGGATAACTTTGATATGAAATATAAATACTTCTGCAATCAGAATTTTCAAAAGCGTAATAAATGTCAAATTCATCAAAATCAAATTTTAAATTCAAAATTCATCTTCGAGTGCAAAAGGCATGCATAATCTTCAACTAAATTCAAGGGCAGATTATCTATGAATTCAGTCAAATCCAACATTTTTTCCCTCAATGATGCTAAAAAATTTAGTAACTGTACAATTATCGAATTTCGAAACGGGTAACTTAGATATTCAGTAATTTAATCACATCTCAAATTCTGAATACGCCTCTATCTAAATTGTACTTTGTATAAGACAGGATACAACCGCGATACCAAGAGATACCAAGCGAGGACATAGCAGAAGTAGCCAAAGATGGGATCAAAGTGAGAATAATAGCAGGAGAATCACTAGGAGCAAAATCACCAATATACACAAGAACTCCAACAATGTATTTGGATTTCACTCTAAAGCCAGGATCCCATCTTCAACAGCCAATTCCAAAATCATACAATGCATTTGTGTATGTCTTGGAAGGTGAGGGCATTTTTGGGCCACATGAATCAGCATCAGTATCAGCACATAATTTACTCCTATTGAGTGGCTCTGGTGATGGACTTGAGGCATGGAACAAATCAACAAAGCCATTAAGGTTCATATTAGTGGGTGGTGAACCATTGGGTGAACCAGTAGCACAATTGGGGCCATTTGTGATGAATACTCAACAAGAAATTGACCAAACTGTTGAAGATTTTGACAATTACACTAATGGTTTTGAAAAAGCCAAGCATTGGAGGTCTCAAGCAAGAATTGGCCTTGATTATTAGTGTGAAAAAGGACAAAAATAGTTTATCAACTTGGCAGTAGGTTCAAAATAGTCTCTTCAGCATTACTTGATCAGTTTTGATCTGTTAAGTTTCTCAAAGAGTGCATTTTTTGCCTCCGTCAAATATTTACCATATTCTGGTCGTTAAATTTAATCAAAATCGCGACAATTAAAAATATAAAAAGGGTACTCACATTTAGAAGTACATATTTTGCAGTTTACGTTACTTTTGATTTTTTCGAAGAGTCAATTTAAAAGGTCAAACATAATTAGGAAGCTTGATTAAGTTAATTGTAGACTTGATTAATATTTTCAAGACTTTCTAATCTTTTCAAAATTACAAATCAACTCACACCCCTCTTCTCTCCAAATCAATCATCTCTCCTCCCCCCCCTCTCTCTCTTTCTCGATAGTTTCTCCCAACCAACACTTCTGCAAATTTCTCCTTTCAATCCCCGGCGACTTCAACCTCCGGCGACAAATAGTTGGGCTTCGAGTTCCTTTTTGACTTTCAACCGTCAATCGACGTGACAACCTTGCTCTCCAGCGAAAACAACTTCGAATTCTTCATCGTCCCTTTTCTTCTTTCACAGGTAAAAAATTATGGTCTTTTTAGTTTTGAAGAAAACGAGGAACTTGAGCCAACTTCTTTTCTAGTGTTGATTGACAATTTCAATAGTTGTTGCTTTAATTTGAAATGCGTCTGAATAAAATCCTAATTTCTGATATTCTTCTCTTCTCTTTTCGGAGTGAATTATGATTTTTGTTGAATGTTGCATTTTTTTGAAGTTAGAGTTTTGTTGTTTGTGTTTATACAAACAAAACAACGATGTTGGTGTTTTTCGTGTTGCGTCCGTTGCTGGGTTGATTTGTTCTTGATAAAAATAGTGATATTGTTGTAGTTCTATTGAACAAAATCATGTACTATTTTTTTCTGCAATAGATTAACCATCTGATGCAACAATTTAGCTATCTGATGCAACAGATTAACCATCTAATGCAATAAATTTAGCATATGATGCAACAGATTAACCATCTGATGCAATAGAGGAACCATCCGATTAAAAATATGATGTAACAGATTAACCATATGAAGCAACAGATAAACCATCTGATGCAACAAATTAACCATCTAATGTAACAGAGGAACCATCAGATTATAACCATATGATGCAACAGATTAACCATATGATGCAACAGATTAACCATATGATGTAACAGATTAACCATATATTGCAACAAATTAACCATTGATGCAACAAATTTACCATCGAATGCAACAGAGGAACCATTGGTTTAAAAATCTGATGCAACTGATTAACCATCTGATGCAATGGAGGGACCATCAGATTAAAAATCTAATACAATAAATTAATCATCTGATGCGACAGATGAACCTTCTGTTGGATAAAATCCTATCAACTATTCCAACAGGACATGTCCAAGACTTAATTTTTTCAACTAATCATTCATCTGTCGCGATAGATGACCCTTCTGTTGAAAGAAATCTAAACAATATTGATCGTTGATAACTGTTCCAATAGATCACTCATATGTTGCAACAGATTTATGATATGTTGCACAGACCATTCATTTGTCTCAATAGATGAGTGATATATTTTATATTGTTGCAACAGATTACTCATTTATTGTAATAGGTTAGTTAAGTGTTCCAACAAATCACTCATATATTGCAACATATGTGTGATCTATTGCACAGACCATTCATTTATCACAACAGATGAGTGATATATTTTGTATTATAATAACATATTACGCATCCATTGCAATAGGTTAGTTATTTGGTGCAACAGATAACTACCTAGTGCAACAGATGTGTGATCCGTTGGAATTATTATTTTACTATTTTGTATGTTAGATTTACTGTTATTCTTTTTTAATGATGTAGTAATTAACTATAATCTATTTTATGTTCCTGTTAATTTTAGATAATATGGCTCCCAAAAAAATAGAAATAGAATCAAGTCCAAGTAAAGGAACAAGTGAAGGAGCTACGCTGTATCCACCACTTAATGAGCTTGCTTTACAAACGTTATCTCAATCAGGAGCAGAATATGATGAACATAGGGAGAAAGAATATTTTAAAAGATATGATCCAAATGTTAATAGCCCTTCCACTGAAGATTTGGTCAAAACCTTTAGCATTGATCGTTATTCTGTGAGAATGCAGTGTGATGGTGCGACAGATTTAACAAGTGATTTCGTGGTTAAGTCAGCCATAGAAAAATCTTTCAACGCTTTCAGAAAATACTTCGAGAACAAAAATTTGATGCTTATTTTAGGGACAACTACTTTGGGTAATATCTTGATTTGCTGGAGGACAACAATGCTCATTTTCAAAATAAAAATGATATATGATCTTCTCAAGCGTAGGTTTATGTATGAAAACAAAAATAAGATGGATGAGGTATGGATAAAGTACTGTGGCATGCCTGTTTGTTTTAGTTAGAAGGAGTTTGCTATAGTTACTAGACTAAAATGTTATCCTTGTTTCCTTCTCAAGTTATACCTATTCTAACCCCAAAAAGCACCCCACACACCCAAAAAAATGGAAAAACAAGTCGAGTTATCGTGATGACCTAGTGTCCATTGTTGGTCCAAGCTTCAAAAATAAAAATTTAATAGAAGCGTTGAAAGGTAAAAGAATTTCAAAGAAGCACAAACAATCATTGTGCTTGGTTTGGTTTGTACATAATATTCTTTGGGCGAGAGACGTTAACAATAGCGTAAGCGTTGATTTAATAAAACCCTTCGAGGATCTTGAGGCATTTAACAGCTATCCTTGGGGTTATGAAAGGTTCAAAATGACTGTCAAATAGTTGTTAACTCCGTTAACGCCAAAGACAGTCAACCTATATGACTTTCCATGGGCTTTCATGGTAAATGTTTCTTTTATTATGATATGATTCATTTTTTTATTCAATAATGGTTTTGATTTATTGACGTTATTTTATAGGCTTGGACGTTTGAAGCCATTCCTTATTTGAGACAACAAGTGAACTGCCAGGAAGAAGTTTTCTATCCAAGAATCTAGAGATGGTTGTCAGCCAAAACTGATAAAAATATAAAATTTCTTGATCTTTTCAACCCTCCAAAGGATGTACTAAGTATAATTATAATTAATTTTTATTTTAATTAATGATTTTCTTGAATGATCTAATCATCATTCTAATATATGTAATGATTTATGTTAGATTGTGCATCCGTCGCTTGTTTCGACCAATGAGAGTTGAAGATGCCATTTTTTCTTACTTTACGGTCTGTGCAAAATTTATCGGACCTTATGGTCATTGGCAAAATAAAAATGGGATTGTTTGGAGAAACAACCATCACAAGAAAAATAATTTTGGAGGATGGGCTTGTTATTGTTGACAGTCTTAGTGGAGATGGAGCTGTTGGTGGTAATAGTGGTGTTACTGTTGGTGCTAATGATGCTCCTCTTACAGTTTTTAAAATAAACCATTATGAGTATGATCATGCTGGTTATACAGATTTTGCTTCTCCTAGCAAATGTTCTGTATGCAAATGTCAAGACTGCAAGGCGAAACATGATGTAGTGATTAATGTTATTAATGCATTAACTTCTTTTGTAAAGGAATTGATATCTAAGAGGGGTGTCATTCCATCAAAGATGATTTTATATCCATCCACTCCATTAGAGATTAAGGCTAAGGGGGGAGGAAAGTAATTTTCAAGGCATTATTAAGCATCCAAAAAAGTAAAATTGCAACTTCTATGTCTGTGTGTTGCATTATTGAGCAATGTACAATAGCCAAAGGAGAGAAGCACGAGCTTAAGAAGGTGAATATATATCGTCTATTCCAACTAACAAACAGACACATATCTATTTCAATAGATGACACATCTGCTGAAAATTATCAAACAGATATATACATCTGTTGCAACAGTTGACTAACTCGTTGTAACATATGTCTCGTCTATTTTAGTAAATCAAATATCTCTACATACCTCTTTTATTTGTACCAATAGATGACTTATCTGCCAATGAATGAGTCATCTGTTGGGATAATTTAAATCAAGACTTCCTACCATTTCAGTTTTTCCAAACAGATGAGTCATATGTTGCAACAGATGGTTCATCCGTTGGAAATTATCATATAAGTCTTCCTCATGTTATAATTTATTCCAACAGTTGATCCATCTGTTGCAACAGAAATATAATCTGTTTGGGATAATTTAAAACAAGAGGAAGACCTGTTTGATTTGCTAAAACAGATGAGTTATTCTTTTCCATTTTTTTGAATCTCCGTGATTAGCGTTGACCAATTTTGGCTTTCCAGGTGGATGTCACTGTAGAAGATACTGCTAAACAATATTGATAATATGCTACTCTTTTTATGGAAATACGGAGAACAGAAAGCGCAGAAACCGTACATAAGCCACATTAAAGATCCATAATGATCAAAGCTGAATTCCATAGTATCGGATGAAGAACAACTTGTCCATATTGTGTAGATCTTTATAGCTTGAGTCTATCAAAGTAATAACTTTACCGCACCTTAGGAATTCTTGAAATCAAAACTTAAATTGTTGATGTATTCGTTGAGATCTATACCCATAATAATTTTTTTTACATTTTATTTATTTGTTGATTTATTTCACGTAATTTTTGAAGGTTTTGATTTATTTTATTTTGTCTATGAATTTTATTTTATCCTTGGATTTGAACTTACTAATTGAAATAAAATACTAGATTCAAATATTGCAACAGATAAGGTATTTGTAGCAACAGACGACATATCTGTTGGAAAATATCAAACAGATTTAGACATATGTTACAACAGGTAGGTAATCTGTTGGAAATTATCAAACAGATCTTCCCACTATTACAACAGATAGACTTAGGTAGAAACATCGACATAGTGCAACAAATGACCAACCTATTGCAACAGATAAACTATCTGTCGGGAATAGGTAGAATATCTGTTACAAGAGAAGAACAATCTGTTGTATTGTAAAAATTCAACTTTCATTAGACATAAAAAATTGTCACTACATGTAAGTGAAGTGAATTGAAATAAAAAATATGGAACCCATCTACAGTGTTCATTTTAAACACCTAAAATAAAATAGACATCAAGTAGACAGTGTTTATTTTAAACACCTAAAATAAAATAGGCATCAAATGTGTTAGTTTGACACTTTTTGGCCTGTTGGCAGCTCGCGTGTAATTCACCAGCCAAGATCGTTGAACCCCCATTTTTGCTGACTTGGAGTCTAATTTGGCCCCCAACGGTTATTTTTCCCCTATTGTCTTATATATTCATCTTCTTCCTAAAATTTAACCCTAAATCCCCAAATCTTCTTCTTCATCATCTTTTTTTATCTATCCAAATTCTTTAAATTATTTGTATTTGTTTTTTCTGCATATTTTTTTTTTCATTTTTTTCAACTGAGCTTGACAATGTAGAGCTCATCTTCCACTATTTTTTGTGACAAAGATTTTTTATATTGTAAGTGTGGTCATTAAGCTCTATTGAAGACTTCTTGGACTCAACAAAATCCAGGTCGCAGATTTTTTTACTTATAAGATTTTAAAGGTAATATTTTTTTATTTAATTAGTTGATTAATTATTGACTTGTAATTTTTTTGTAATTGTGGTCTTGTTTTTGTAGAAGTTGGGTGGATGTGATTACTTTGATTGGTAGAAGAACGACACCCTTCACAAGCAAATCGTGTAATCTGAGGTTTGTTGATGAAAGTCAAGGCTTTTGAAGAGAAACAAAATCGAGCAAGAAAATACTACATTGTTGGCGTTATTGCTACTGGTTTGGTGTTGTTGGGCATATGGATATTCAAGCCTAATTGCTGAAATTTTTATGGTGGTGTATTTGCATTTGCTTCTGGTTTGGTGTCGTTGAGCACATAAATATTCAAGCGTAATTATTGAAAAATATCAAACAGATTTAGACATATGTTGCAACATGTAGGTCATCTATTGGAAATTATCAAATAGGTCTTTCCACTGTTGCAACAGATAAGACTTAGATAGAAACATCAGCATAATTCAATAGATAAACTATCTATTAGAACAGATAGAATATATTTTACAATAGATAGACAATCTGTTGCATTGTAAAAAATTCAACTTTCATTAGACAAAAAAAATTACCATTACATGTATGTAAAGTATGTAAAGTGAAGTGACTTGACATAAAAGAATTGTTATTTCACAGGCTCTTTTTTATACACAGGCTCCAAGTATCCAATTAGTACCCTTTAAGCTCAGACCTCTTGCATGTTAGCCACAACGTTGTCGCATGAAAGGTAGTTCACCTTCTTGAATGGACACTAAACTTCAACAATTTTTGGAGAGAAAGCAGTTGTAATTTTTTTGAATTTTTGATTGGAGATTACTTGGCTAATTGCTCTTTTCTTCCTCCCAATTGCCACTGTAGGATTGTATGGCTCCCTTACCTTCTTGGATAGTATGACACCCCTCTTGGATTTTAATTTCTCAATAGCTTTAGCGATCATATCTACTTTTTCAAAGAGTTTATCCTGGTTTTTCTTGCACTATTCACATTTTCAAAGAGAACATGAGGGTGAATAGGGGTAAGAGGGACAGGTGTAAGGGTGATAGGGACTTATGTAAGGGTAAGAGAGACCTATGAAAGGGGTGTTTTCAAACATATTTATTTTTTCTTGAGCATCAACATGCTCAACACTACGACTGGCATCAGCATCAGCATAGCTGCCACCAACAACAACAACTCCACCAGCAACACCCCCAGAGGAAGTACCCGGATCTGTTGTGGTAGGTTAGTCATGAAGAGCCTCAACATTACGCTGACCTTACCTAACTGCTCTTCTTATGGCTGTTGCTCCAGCCAATTCTTTCTTTATTAACTCCACTGTTAGTTCTGCTATTATATCAACAAGACCTAGAATAATAAAAGAAGTCATCCCCAACTCCTGCTTAGTAGGCACGATCCATGGAAGCACAACCTATTAAAAAACAGATACATTTAAATCATATAATAAATTATAGTCAGTTAGGTTACATGTTAACATAAAAAACTTATGCAATAGATGATCTTTCTGTCATAAAAGCTATCTGTATGTAGCAACAAATTAATAATATGTTGCATCAGATTGCCCATTTGTTGCATAATTTATATTAGATGGGTAATCTATTGAGTCGGGTTCATATAACTAGAGCAACAAATGGTTAATCTATTGCGAAATATGGATCGACTGTCATAATAGATTACCCATCTATTGTATCAGTTGTAGTAGATGGGTAATCTGTTGTAATAGATGACCCATCTGTTGCAATAAATGGCACATCTATTTCAATATCTTTCTTTGGGTTAAATTATTTTACTTGAAAGAAGACGTGTTGCATCATCCGGAGGGTTAAAGATATTAGCCTCCTTAATTCTTATGTTTCTCTTTATAGCCAACCATCTAAGGATCCTTGGATGAGAAACCTCATCCGAGTAACCTTGACCTGCTTTCAGAGGTGAGGAATGACTTCAAATGCTTAAGCCTAAAAAACGTAAACAGGAGGCAAGCAAAAAAAAGTCATAATAATTATTCAATATAGATTAATGGATGAGTAAGCACATAGTGATTAAATTTACCATGAACGCCCAAGGAAAGTCGTATAATGTGATCATCTTTAGGGATAGCTTTGTCATTAAATATTTGACAGTCAAGTAGTAGTTTTCATATCCCTAGGAATAATTATTTAATTTCTTAAAATCCTCAGCAAGCTTCTGCAAATCATCTTCTATGACTTTGTTGACGTCTCTTGCTAATACAATGAAATGGGCAAACCAAATTAAGCACAACTATTCCTTGTACTGCTTTGGTATGGTTTTATCCTTGAGATTGTTTTATTAACTTATTGTCTTTGCACCCATGTCCAGTAATGTCCAATAAGCCATCTATTTTTTCTTTCATTTGTTGGTTTGGGTGGGTGGTCCGATTTTGGTGGGTGGTCGCTGGTACAATGCCTTACCACTATTTGATGGTGGTGGTTTGGCTGTCCTAGTTGCCTTGGACCTTTTGCATAGTGTTTCCTTGGTGATAGGTTCTTCTGGACAATCGCATCTCAAGCCCATCACTATGGTAAACTCTTCAACCCAAAACAAACCGACATGCCATAGTAGTTGATCCAGATTTCAACAATATTTTTCCCTCTCCTTTAAATCTTTATCATCCCCTACATACTTGATCCTGCTCTTGAGAATATCATATACCATGCTCATTTGGAAATGGACAGTATGGTCCTCAGGCAGCTCAAGAAAGTGTCCAAAGCAGCTCTTCTTAAAACGTCTATCTATGTTTTCATTCTTTATAATATTCCTAAATTCATCAAAAACATTTAAGTACAAGATCACTAGTTAGTTCTGCAGGATCATCTATCAGCATCGCAACTTGAAACCTATCAATACTAATAGTTTTGACAGCTTCATGCTGGAATTTTAATATTAATTCACGCCCCATTAGTGATTCATTATCATTCTCTTTCTCACTTTGTTCTCCCTCATCTTTTTGTTTATCTTCTTCTTCCTCCTCCTCACTTTCATTTTCCTCATCACCATCTACATATCCTTGTCCACCTCCCTCGACGTTATTTTTATAACTTTTCTCAGCTTCACTTTTCGCTGGCTGAGATTATTCAGGAAGCTTCTCCAAATCCCTCTGTACTGTAGCCTTTTTTGTTAGGTGGTCAGAAGTTGATCCACTTTCACCTTTTTTTCTTTTGAGAGACATGTTTTACCTATAAACAACAAAAAAGAATTACATTACAATTAATGTATGCATAAATTTTAAAAAATACATTACAAATACCACCAATACCGACACCACCAACAACCACCACAAAAAACATCAATCAATGCTACCAACAACCACCACAAATACCACCAGTGCCACCACGATGACGACCAACACCACTACCACGACACCAAAACCACAAACACCATCCAAAAATACCACGACAGTCAATGCAACACTGTAATAAAAACTAGGATTTTCTTGGGTTCTTCCTATGATTTTACCATCAAAACTCAAAATTGTAAACCCATTCTCGAAGATAATATAATTAAAAGTCTTCTTTTTCATCTTTAACTTAAAACCCCTAATTTTTAGAAATAATAAAAAATATAGAACTCTTCTCGAACTCTGTTACCTATGAAGACAGAGAAAACGATGGATGCAAGCAAGAATAAAGTAAAAAATAACACCTATATGGTCGAAAATAGAAAGAAAATCGATCTGTTGTGAAGGGTTGAGCAATTTGTTGAGTAGTTGTTGTCTGTATTATTGAGAGAGAGAAAAGAGCAAGAACTCAAGATTTGAAATGATGAAATATTTTTTTGACAAATGGATTATTTGTATGGGTTGATTTGTATTTTAGAAAAGAATGACAAGTTTTGAAAATGTTAATTTGGTCCAAATTGATCCTAATCATTTTTTAAAATTTTAAAACATATGTGTAATTTTTAACCGTATCATCATAATAAAGTGTATTAAGTTCAACTGGAATGCATAAATCAATTTAGGTATTAGCTTGACAATCGTTTCAACTCAGAATGATCGATTGATGACTTAAGTTGGGAGAAACCCAATACCAATACCATTCAATTGCCAAAGACTCAATTAAAGTTTTAGTTGACCCTATGAACTCACCCCAAGTTCTAACTTAATCAATTTAGGTATTAGCTTGACAATGAGGTAATAAGAATCATTTCAACTCAGAGTAATCGATCGATGACTTAGGTCGGGAGGAACGCAATACCAATATCATGCAATTGCTAAAGACTTAATTAAAGTTGTAATTGACCCTATGAACTCACCCCTAGTTCTAGCTTAATTAATTTAGGTATTATCTTGACAATGAGGTAATAAAAATCATTTCAACTCAGAGTGATCGATCGATGACTCAGGTCAGAAGGAATGCAATACCAACTCAGAGGAATGTAATTACCAAAGACTCAATTAAAGTTGTAGTTGACCCTATGAACTCACCCCTAGTTATAGCTAAATTAATTTAGGTATTATCTTGACAATGAGGTAATAAGAATCATTTGAACTCAGAGTGATCGTTCATGACTTAGGTCGGGAGGAACACAATACCAATATCATGCAATTGCCAAAGACTCAATTGAAGTTGTAGTTGACCCTTTTCACTCACCCCTAGTTCTAGCTTAATTAATTTAGGTATTATCTTGACAATGAGGTAATAAGAATCATTTCAACTCGGAGTGATCAATTGATGACTTAGGTCGGGAGGAACGCAATACCAATATCATCCAATTGTCAAAGACTCAATTAAAGTTTTAGTTGTCCCTATGAACTCACCCCTAATTATGGCTAAATCAATTTAGGTATTTGCTTTACAATGAGGTAATAAGAATTATTTCAAATATGAGTGATCGATTGACGACTCAGGTTGGGAGGAATGCAATATCAATATCATGCAGTTGCCAAAGATCAATTAAAGTTGTAGTTGATCTGATGAACTCACCCCTAGTTCTAGCTTAATCAATTGAAGTTATAGTTGAACATATGAACTTAATTGAAATTGTATAAAAACAAATGTTTAACCTGTTGCAACAGATGACTTATCTGTTGGAATTTATCAAATAGATTAAGTCATCTACTACAACAGATTAACCATTTGTTGTAAATTATCAAATAGGCGCTGCCATCTGTTGAGACAAATGGCTGAGCCGTTGGAAATTTTCAAACAAAAATTGTCATCTGTTGCAAAGTATGACTTATATGTTTTAAGATTTTTTTTAATTTTAAAGTGATTTCCTAATTTTCTGTCCAAGATAAAAAAGATAAAATACTAAGGCGGTAAAAAATATTACTTGGATAACTCAAAAATCTCCTCATTGAGTAGTCCTATCTTGTCTTTTCAATGTCACCGTCTCTTCATGCCCCTCAAAATTATTAATGAGTATTTAAAACCCATATCTAGAATTCTCTCTCTTTCAGCCATAAATTAACTCAACTCATCTCTCTTCTTATTCAAAATTCTCTTTGTCTTCTCTTTGGGGTAATCACAATTGTATTCTTTTTTTCTGTCTTTTCTTTTGTCTTTTGCATGAGGATCCTTTCGAATCTCAACTGATCAATATATTTTCTCGACTGAAATGATCCTTTTGTTTTTTTGACATTGTAGGTATGGTTCACTATTGCTCTTTCCTTCTCGCCTTCTTCTTTGTATGCTATTTATATTAGATATTTACATATATTGTTATTCTTGATTTACCCATTACCAGTTTTCTATTTATTAAGAAAATTAAAGAAAAGGTGACTTTTAATTATTGAATGAATGAATCGTTATTTTTAATAAAATATGCAAAAAAAGTCATTTATTGGGAGAATTTAAAAAGCCTTGTTGTTAGTATCATTTTTTTAATGTCTTTTGTTTGTTACTTTGGTGTTGCTATTGTTGGGGTATTGGTGTTGTTGGAATATGTGGTATTTGTGTTGTTGATGGTGTTGGAATATATGGTGTTATTTCTTTGTTGTTGATGTTATTGTTGATGTTGTTGGTGGTGTTGCAATAGTTTTCTCAACTGTTACCACTGATGAATCAACTATTGGAATAGACCGAGCAACAGTTGGAAGAAATCAAACCAGTAGCAAGGCTGGTTTGATTTAATAGATAATCCATCTGTTGCAATATGTCATCCATCTGTCACCATAGATGCATTGCCTGTTGCAACAGATGACATATCTGTTAAACAGATGGGGAATCTATTACATCAGATGGGTCATTTGTTGATTCTGTCAATTTTGTGTTACCCTTTTATAATGTTCTTTTTGTTCTTCTCTTGTTTGACATCAAATCTTTTTCTCTTATTTGTAGATAAAAAGAAGTGAAACTGGATCAACTTTTGCCCAACCAACATTAAGCTAGAGTAAAGATGGGTTCAGAGGAATAATCTGCTTGCAGATGGAACCACTTCATATATGGGAGGTATGTATTACTGATTAACCTATTATGAAAACACAAATCCAGTACACTGATTTTGTGAATATTGGGTTTTTACCTATTAGGCGTTAACCTTTCAAACAAGATATGAAATTTTACAGTTAATATTGTTAGGTTCGAACTAGTAAAGCTGAGGGACTAAGTAGGTGGTGTCGATACCCTGTTACAGTTTAATGAAGATTTTGCTAATATTTATTTGTCAAGTTTGGAGAAGGTTTCAAGTTTTTGGTGGCAGTGTAAATATTCAAATAGATATTGGACTGATTTTAAGGTTCATCACACTACAGCAAACAAGAATGGAAAACCAATAGAAATTCCCCTGGTCCAAATTTATATAGATGGGTTGGTCGATAAGACTATTATACAACAGAAGGTGATTAGAAGAATAACTATACGGGATGGGGGAGGTGGAGAAGATCATATATCAACTCAGACCTTATTAAAGAAGAAACACAACGTAGGAAGGAAAGTGTAACGAAACTAGCTGATGAAACTGACATGAAAAATAAAAAAATTAAATGAGTTGCAAATGTGAAAGTGTATCTAAAAATGAAAATCCATCAGTCCATTTTGAAAAGAAAAATACTGAAGTGGATTAGAGCAGTGCACTTTGTTAGGGGACTGTAACTAGCTAGTGTGGACTAAATGAAGACCCATAAAATGCAGGACCAAAACTCTAAGGTTTAAGCTTTGCGAGCACCGATGGTTGTACGTTTGTCGATCAAGAATGAAACCTGAACCAACAACTCCTAAAGTAAAAATAAGGGATCAAGCCAAGGTGGCAATTTCTTAAGTTAAACTTGTATCCCATGCCTTCTATTTATGGCTTTGGTTTGGTCAAAGGCAGTGGAAACAACAAGGCATGGTATTTTTGCCCAACTTTAGACCTTTTTGTTTCTACTTTCATTGACCTGATCAGAACCACAAACAGAAGGCATGGGATGCAATTTAGACTTTAGAAATTGACGCCTTGTTTTCCCTTATTCTTACTTTTGGAGTTGTTGGTTCAGGTTTCATTCTTGACTGAAAATCTTACCAATCCTCTGTGCTCACCAAGCTGCTTTCTTAGAGTCTTGGTCCTTCACTTTGTGGGTCTTCATTGAGGCCACGCTCGCTAGTCGCAGTCCCTAGCAAAATTTCCAGCTCCAGTCCTCTTGAGCATTTTTCTTTTTCAAGAACGACTGACGAATTTTAATATTTGGATACACTTCCATATTTGCAACTCATTCAACTTTTTCATCTCTCAAGTCAATTTCATTAGCCAGATTCGCTAGATGTTCCTTACTTGCTTCCCTGTGTTTCCTCTTAAACAAGGTTTGAGATAATATATGGTCTTCTCCACCCTTCCCTTCCTTGTACAGGTATTCTCCCAAGCATCTTCTGCTATATAACAGTCTCCTTGAGTAACCCATCCATATAAATTTATACCAAGGGAATTTCTATTTGATTTTGTATTCTTTTTTGCTGCAGTTCGAGGCTTCAGAGGTATTCCAAAATTCCATTGCACCATTAAAATTGGTCCAATCACTATTGTATATATCCATTGCCGCTAAAAGCTTAAACCCTTCTCCAAACTTGACACATAAACATGAGCAAAACCGTCATTAAGTTATAACAATGTATCGACACCACCATCTTGGAATCCTTCGGCCTTATCAGTTCGTACCTATCAAACTAAACTGTAAAATGCAGTATCTTATTTGAAGGATCAATGTCTAATCGGTAAAAAATTGCATTCACAAAATCATTGTACTTTATGTGTGTCTGTCACGATAGCGTAATCAATAATACATAACCCCCACACATAAAAGTAGATCCATTCATCTGCATGCACCTTATGCTTCCTACCCTATCAATGTTAGAGAGTGTTTATTCTTTACTTTCCATCGTTAAGTAGTGTACAAGACTACGGAGGTTCAGAGGGTAACCATCATTAATGCCGGATGGCTATTTTCTCATCAAGAAAAAACAAGTGCTACAAGTCATGATTTTTCACCTTTTTCATTTTTAAATATGTTTACTTAATAAGTCACCAATTTGGATTAATTAAGGTATGTGATGACTATTGAAAAAGAGGTGACCAGTCATGACTTTTTATCTAACACATTCAAAACAATTGATGAATCAAATTTTCCATCTATTGCAACTGATGAATCAGATGTTAGAAGAAATAAAAACATCTCCTCCAATAGATGGTCCATCTATCACAATAGATAATCCATATGTTGCAACAAATGTCTCATCTATTACACATACGGACCATTTGTTGTAATAAATGGTAAATCTGCTGCGATAGTGGGTTATCTGTTGTGACAGATAGACGATCTGTTACAACAGCTCAATAATAATTGTTGTTATTAAGTCTCAAACCATTTTAAAAAGGTGAGAAGTTTTAATGTAAAAGAAAAAATAGAAAACAAAAAGCCAGCAGTTTGAATGTAATTAATACAATGGAGCTGAATAGTCGTGCCTTTTTGCCTAACATATTCAGATTCAATCCTCTATAAATAGGTCTCTCCTTAATATTCATTCTACTCTACTTTTATTATTTCTTTCATTTTGTCTTTTCGTGTTACATATTTAACCACTTCTATTGAAAAAGCATATTCCTTTCACGATGAGGTAAGTTTTGTTTTGTGTAAATTTACCAGTTGGTAGTATACATTGTATTATATTTGGACTTTTTTCTTTTCTTTTGTGTTTACATTTTTTGTCAATTCATGCGTGTTCTAGATATGGCTGATCCTGTTTGGGACATTGCAACTCTACACGATGCCGTGGGGGGACTTCAGAGGTAGGTTAATGACCTACAGAGGGAGTTGGTCATCATGAGAGAAAGGATGTTCAGAGAGATGCAGAGGCTGATAAGATCCCTTCTGCTGCCAATTGACGATTGGCCGTCTAACAATAATATTGATGATGGTATTGATAATAATAATTAGAATGTGTTTTTTCTTTTAGCGTATGTATTTTAATTTTTCTATATCGGATCTATACCTAATGTATTTTATTTTTTGTTTAATGAAAAAATAATTTTTGGTCAACTTTGGCTTTTTAATTCTTATTTAATTTTCATTCTGTCTATTTCTTCTTCTAAATATGTTAACATATTAACGGTTGGAGGTAAGGAGAAATTTTGAATCTAGTATCAATAGTAATTTTGGCTTTTGAGTTCTTTCAACAGAAGGACCATGTGTTGGAACAAATTGGTCATCGGTTGGGTTTATGTCAATAGATTATCCATCTGTTGGGACAATTTTGTGATCTATTGGAGGAAAATATTTTAGTTTGATGAACTGTATTGTGTTCTTCCAGCTAATGTTCATCTGTTGCAACGGATGGGTAATCTGTTGAAAATAATTTTTTGGTCTGTTGTATTTAGTTTATGTTTTGCCTCTTTTTATTGATGCACAAGTTATTAAAAAAAGAAAATGGCCAAAAGAGCCCCCAACCTTTGCCCCAAATCTCAACTACACACTTATAATTTGTGGGGGTGAACATTTTAAAAATGGAATTGTTACCCCCCTCCCCTAAAACTCCCCCAAATGTGTAATGAAAAGTGAGCAACATGCACCTGCCATGTCATGCCACGTAATTTCCACGTAATATGATATTTTTATATTAAAAAAATTAATTATTATTCTTTAATATATATATATATATATATATATATATATATATTCTCTTTCTCTACATCTTTAATAACCTAATATACCTTCTATCTTCTCTCTGACTTTTGGACCCTCAATCTTCGGTCGTCTCTCGGAGCTCCGATCGGCGGAGCTCCAATGGATACTACGAAAAATCAACAATTTCCATTTTTTAGAAACTAAAAAAGAAGTATTATTCATTGTTAGTTTTTTGTGCTTAAATTTCTGTATTTTGGAACAGTGCTATCTAAAACATTGATACCCACATCAGATTATTTGTCTTTTATATTTCTTGTTCATTTTGTGTTCAGTTTTTAAATTCAATAAGAGATTTTTGGATTTTGTTCATGGATTGTGTTGAATCCCTGAAGTATTTGAGTTTGAATGCTGATTTGGGATTTGGGTTTTTGGCATTTGGGTAGCTTGGACAATTGTATAAAGTTTTAGAGTTGTTGTTGTTTGATTTGGGATTGAGGGTTTTGCAATTTAGTTGGTATTGTAATGATTGAAACCATTTTTTTGTGATTTTTTGTGGGAAATCAATTGAATAGAGAAATAGGTGTTGTTCCAAAAATGATTTAGATGGAAAATGTACTAAAAAGATAAAGTCTTGTAAGATTAGGTTGTTGATGAATTCGAACTTAGAAGAGGAAAAAAATGGTGGTTTATTGGAATTGGATGATGAGATGAAAGAGTTTGAAGAAGAGTGTAATGATGAAGACAAAGTGTTTGATGTTTTGTCACTGAGAAAAATGGTAAAGATGGAAAGACGGAGAGCAAATGTTGCTTGTTTGAAAGATAAATAGAGATGAGGAAGATAAAGAGATTGGCCATGGTAGCCATTGAAGATTTGAAACTTTTCATGAGAGTATTTTGGGATGGTGATGAAGATGAAAGAAAAAATAAAATAAAATAAAAATAATACATATATATATATATGTACTTTTATATTAAAAAGAAATGTAAAAAATATTTTTTTAAAGATTTTTGGACTACTCACTCTCTCAGAGAGAGTGAGATACACTTTCTTTGCCACATAAGCCTTTAGGGGTGTAATAATTCCATTTTTAAAATGTTCAGGGGGTCATAGGACCCCCGTAAAGTATAAGTGTGTAGTTGGAATTTGAGGTAAAGGTTGGGAGCTCTTTAGGCCATTTTCTCTTTTAAAAAAGATATTTTATATAATAAATGATAAAATTTATGTTCACAGCAATGAGTTAAATATATGAAAGTCCACAACAAACAACAACACAAGTTTTTGTAACTACAACGATCATGGTGGATTATGATCCGGGCATGTAGTTCTTTTGTGGCCAACGCTTTTACATACGAAGCACTTGTTTCTTCTTGATTGAAATGATTCTCCAACTCCACGCCTCCTCTTATATGGCCTTCTTTCCAGTTTGGTAGTGCTTGAATCAATATAAGAAGGAGGTATTAATCTCGCAAAAGCTATGCAAGAACAACCCAAGATTCTTCGGGAGGCACCAGAGTAATATGCCCACTATATGCCATTGTATATTTTTCCACCAATAATATGGAGAAGAGTACTCATAAATTTTAGTTTCATACTTTGCACCGTATTGATCTGGAAGCGCTGTCATAGCATGTGGACATGGTATTTTGTCAAAGTCAAAAACTCTGCACGTATAAAATCTTGTTTGAAGATCGACCATGGTAACATCACCATGATCGTTGATACTGAACTTATAATCTGCTATTTGATGAGATAATAACCTATTCCCCAGACTGATGTTCGTTGATATTATTTTTCTGCTTCTAGAACAAATGGGGTTCCTGTATCCTCAAACTCCACACACCTTTCATGAAAAAATTGGCCATACTTCTTGTTTATTATTTCAAATAGAGCCATGATGGGAAATTCTCTTTCATCACCAAATAATGAATTCACCAATTCAGCTATGTTTGACGTCATGATATTGTATCTATACAAAAGAATCCCTTAGTACGTATCATTCAAAATTTGTAACTCAAATAAGATATTAAATTCATAAGAATATACCTATTTGTCGGACAGAATGCCCAGCTCCATCTCTCAAAATCGACACATACGATATGCTCTACTACCTTGGGATGCATATCCGCTATTTGATTGAAATGGTCTAAAAACTCCTCACTACTATATGTTTTAGCTGCTCTATAAAAAAGGGTCACAACCCTTTCGTTGTGAAAGTTCGTCTGAATTTTCTCTCCAACATGCTTGATGCAATAACCAAAGTGAGCTGAAGTGAACAAAATTGAACCCATCTTTGAAATACTTGGATGCCTATCCGAAACAAAACACAAATCTTTAGTATCTTCGATGCAGCTTCGTAGTTTTTCAAAAAAATATCCCTAAGAGGCATCACATTCCTTGTCCACTACACAAAAAGCAATAGGAAAGATGTGATTCTCCACATCCTGTGCCACCGTCACTATGTAATACACCGATCATTTCCTAAGCCTAAATTCGTCTTTTGAGTGGATATATATGACTTCCAAAGTGATTGATGTTTAAAACATATTTTATTTCTATAATTTATACTTTTTTTCATGTAGAACATTGAATAAGCTTTCCATCGATACCAATTTCATTGAGATCCGACATCGAACGAGGGAGTTATGGTCGTTTTATTGAACGGTGTCTGATTGACCAGGTTTGACGGTCGACTTGGTGGACCATCAGGTTCCTGATGGACCGTCAAGAGCCCTGTCAAGCCAAGGCAATGACTCCTTTTTCAGGCCATCATACAACATCCAAGTTAGTGGACCATCAGGAGACTTGACGGACCGTCAAGGGGTCCGTCAGGTCGAGACAGAATATCTCATTTTTGGCCCTCGAGTGACGGATGACTTGGTGGTCCTTCAGTTTCTTGATGGACCATCACTTCGACCATTACGTTGAGGCAGAACGTTCCAGTTTTGGCACTCGAGTGATGGATGATCTGGTGGACTGTCAGGAGACTTGATGGACCATCAGATTGACCGTCACAGGCCCCGATCAGTGAATTTCAGTTTTTTTCAAAAGGACATTTTGGTCATTTCTGCCCAATAAGGTCTTTTATATATATATATATATCCTAGTAGAGAATAACCCTTCATTTTCTCCTTTCCTAGGGTTTTTCCAAAACCCAAAGATCCAATCTTCTTCGAAATAACTTCAAGAATCTTCCATAGAGATTCAAAGTGATTCAAGAATTAAGTTCCTCAAGTCAAAGGCAACAAGTATCTTGGTCTACAAGTGTGAGAAAGAAGTTCCAAACAAGTTTCTATATTTCCAAAATCATAATCCAAGGTATGCGGGGTTTGAACAAGAACTCCTTTTGTTCTTGTGCCTAAAGATTTACTTTCTATTATTGATTTACATGATTTTGCAAGTGGGTTTACACCCAAATTTCTTTATTTAATTTATGAGATTTGAGTTAAATAAGTTTGATATTTATGATTATTTCACCATCATGTTTCTTAAATTGAGAATTTATTCCATAAGTTGTATATTGTCATTACGTATTGATGATTTCTAAGCGATTTAAGACAAGTGTCATGAGTTATGCCTTTCCATGATAAATTTGACTATTGAATATATATATAGATATTTGATATCAAAAGTCAAGATTGAGTCCTATGATGTTTCCTTGAAGCTTTTGATATTTGAAAATGATTCAAAAAGCAAATGTACTTGATGTTGAGAAAGATGGTGTTGAGTTGAGTCGGGTTAGGAATCCACAAGATGTTTATGATTTATAGATAACATATATATTTATGTTTTGGTCTCTATGATATACCCATGAGTTGATCTTGATTAAGGTGGATTTCCTAACGTATTCTGAGCTGGGTCTGGGAGAAGTATTTAGCACCGAGAGGGAAATGTGGTATTTCCCCAAAACTACGTGCCACCGTAGGATTGATGTTGATAATTTTGGGCCAAAACTTGAGTGTGGGATTATGATTGTGAAATCGAGGTTGTACTCCCTGGTAAAAGTACGACACTCCCGCCAATGTGGGGTTCTCTCCTTAGGAGGGCAAAACGTTAGACTCCATGCGGCTCACATGGTATAGTTATGTCGGTTATAAGAAACTCCCAATTCCATAATGATCTAAGTACCTTGAGTTACTGAGTCACTCTAAGTCATAAGTCAAGGAGTTTGAGTTGATTTAAATGATTTTGTGAGATTTATGAAGTATGTGTTATTACTGATGACTTACGGGAATGATGTTTCAGATAATTCAAGTGAAGAGAGTTATTATTGTTAGCATGCATGATTTTCTTATACATTTATGATATTATTTAAAAATGTTGCATCCACCCCCGCATACTCAGTACATTCCCAAGTACTGATTCCTATACTCTTTTGTATTCTATATTTTCTCCTGATATAGGTTCAAGTGCTCATCTCAGCAGCGATAGTGATCTCTGAGTATCCTCATCTACATTTCTGAAGTTGGTGAGTCCTCATGGTTCGAGGACTTGTATCTCTCATTTTGTCTTGTTAATAGATGTTTATTTCCTTTTAGTTTAGTACAAGTCTGTCCCAATGGCTCCTTAATTCTATGTAGTAGAGGCTTTGTTAGACTAGAGTACCAGTACATACAGAACTGCAGTATTTTAATTGTACAGGACAGTATTACTTTGTATCTCAGTATGTTCATGACATGGTTATTCCACTTTATCTTATCATGATTAGCGTTATAATGAGTTCTGAAAGTGATGATAGGCTTAGAGGGTTAGATTGAGGCCACGTGTGACCTTAAGCACCGTGTGACATCTCGGGATAGGTTCTCGGAGCATTACACGCTAGCAGAACTCCATTAATAAAAAAGGTACCGTTGACGGCTATACCTTTTCTCAAATATTGAAAACCTTGAATCCAAGCACCATAGAATACAAAAAAGTACTTGAACCTTCTGTTTTCATCAACATGCAATGTCGTCTTACTTTTGGGATTTGTGGACTCAAGCATGTAATGGTAGGCATTGAGGACTGCATACCCATGCTCGTATGTCCCCTTAGTCAAGTCTTTGGCAATCTCCATGGCCATATATATCTTCCAATAACTGACCAGGACACCCAATTTCGTAAGGAGTTGATTGGTCATAACCCTTGTAGAAAGGCCTTTGCCACCGGGGAATCTATTCTTGAAATATTTACCGAGGACCATTACCGTGGCGTAAGGATTTTGGCCCGAAATGTGCTCCAAACCACATGTGTGATACTTTTCATGTTTTTGAATGATGAATCTATCAGAACTTAAGTACTTCACCTCTCTCAACCACCACTTGCAGTTCGAATTAGCATATTTGTAGCAAAAGACTTTGCTCGAATTAATCACTTTTATTATTCTAAAATCTTTTTTCAAGAAAGAAATATATAAAGTAGTAGATAATTTTTTCTTTTCCTTGAATAACATTCCCTTTTATCTGTGTCGATTTAGAAAAATTGCCCATCGTATTGGTCGCATCAACGGGCATAGGTGTTTGATTATCATCTGGAATATTCACGTCTAGATCATCCAACCTATCATCAAAGATGTCTTATTGTTATTCTCCTTCTATATTCTGGTTCTCATTCTCTCTCATCTTTTTAACCACGTACACCCTAACACCGGCTTGAATGAATCACTAAGATAAGCACGCAACCGAACCTGATCGTTATCTTGAAAGGTAGTACCCTCTAATTTTTAAAGGAGCTGTGCGTATAGCTGTGACGAGTTTTTTCGTATGACAATTCAGCCCACAATAGTTGATGATTAAGTTCCCAAAATCATCATACGAAACATCACTTTGGACTGTCATAGCTATCTTCTCTAGCATTTCACCCTTCTTCCAATGCCATACATATCAATTGTTTTTCTCAATCCATTACAATGACAATACACCCCTATTGTTATTGATCCCTCCATTAGTGGTACCTAAATAAAGTCATTTGTTAAAAAAAGTTAATAGTGATTTCATAGTGCCGTAACACGAATCCAACAGATGTTTAATCTGTTCCAACAGGTAACTGATCAATCGTAACAAATTACTTACCTGTTGGGATTCATGCTACACTCTTGAAGCTGATTTCAACATACGAGTCATCTGTTGTAATAGGTGAATCATATGTTGCAACAGACTATACATCTGTTGCAACAGACGACGCATCTGTTGAAATCGAGTTCAGGTTCAGTTGCAACAGGTTATTAATCTATTACAATAGATATTTATCCTATTACAACATACGACTCATCTATTTAAATTAAGTTTAGGTTCTGTTGTAACAGGTTACTAATCTATTGCAATAGATATTTACCCTGTTACAACAGATAGCTAGTCTATTGCAACAGATGGGTCATATGTTGCAACACATGACCCATTTATTTGATTCATATTACGTCACTATAGAACCATAAACATGAATCCAACATATGTCTTCCATTGCAACAGATGGCTCATCTATTGCAACAGATGATTGATCTATTTAAACAAATGTCTCTTATGTTGCATTCACGTTTGTGTACTATCTATTGTTGAAAAAAATAGCACAATAACAGTTGTCCTAATGAAAAATTAAACTAAAAATCATAATTTGACTTACCAAAGTCTCCTGTGAAGTAATGCCAAAGTGGAAAGTGATGTATGAATAAAATTTGACCTAAGAAATTGGTCAAATAGCAGCAGTAGCGGTAACAACACAACAACAATGGTCAACAAGAAAAAAATGAAGATGATAATGAAGTAGAAGTTGATGAATAGAGCAATAGCAATAATGAACAACAAAAATCACTAAGAGAGAGAAAACAACAATGGATGAGAAGAGAGAGAAACACACCTTCTTTTCCCTCCATTTTTTGTTATATTAGGTAAACATTTGGATCAAAGTATAAATTTAAAAACTTGTGGGCTATTCTCAAACTTACCCAACTTTCTTAATCCATAACAGAGTAATTGTCACCTACACTCAATTATTAAGACTTGAGTCACCTACACTTCATTTTCAAACTCTTTTATCACTTTTAGCTCAAAGCCCCAACTTTTTGATGTATAATTCTCTCATTAAAAAAATATAATTTTAACCATCAATGTTCAATAAATAATTAGTATACGGACCTGTGCGATGCACGGATAATATTAAAGTAATATTTCTAACTAATTCAGGTTGAGATATCTTGTTTGAACATACTAAATCATATTACCATAGAAAAAGAGATTGAATTATTATAATATTTCTCAATGAAATACGCTCCCACCCTACCCCCCACCCCATCCCAAGCTCTGACCAAATCTACATGAATAAAATAATCATGTAATTAAAAAAAATTATGTTTCAAATTTTTTTTATTATAGTGTCCACAATTTAAAGATGTTAGATTTTTACAAACCCTCCCACCCCCTCCACCTCTAATAAAATCTATATAAGTTAGATAATTATATAATTGTAAAAAAAACTTTTACGCTTAATATTTTTTTATGATATTGTTCACAATTTATAAATATTAAATTATTAATATTATTTAAAATTTTTGTTTATTACTTCCATGTTTTCAGTTTAACATTTGTGAATATTGATATATATATATATATATATATATTATCTAATTACACTACAAAAAACGCATCAAATTGCGGTGGTTTTTTTGTTGGGGTTATCTTAACCTCCGTAAAATTATATGAAATGCAGGGGTTAAAAAACCTCCGCTAAAATTTATAAAGTTGCGGAGGTTTTTGACCTCCACTATTAATTGTGGGGATTTTAAACCCCTGCTTAAATAACACATAGACTCAAATAAAAAAAATAGCGCTAAACCATTTATGTTCCCTCTCAATTACTTTACCAAATATTTTGGCAGCTCTCAAAACATTTCCCTCGAAATCAAACACCATTTCCCTTGAAATCGAACGCCATTTCCCTCTAACTCGACCACCATTTCCCTCTAAGTCGACCCATTTTCCTAAAACCATAAGTAGTCATCAAAGTAAATTAATGGAGCTATAAGTAAATGAGTGGAAAAATCAACTAGAAAGGTGTTTATTATTCTTTTGCTACAAATCTTTGTACATTTCCATAATTATGGGAGTTAGTTAATAATCATATTGAATGTTCTTCATAAAAATTGGGGAATTGCAAGAAATTGGTTGCTAAAATTGGGAAATTCGGTGTCATATTTGAAGGGGTTGGGTTGGGGTTACAGAAATCGGGAAAATCTATAGGGGAAATTGAATATTCTTCATAAAAATTGGGGAATTTCAAGAAATCTAGCTTTTGATGAAGCAATTTCATCTTATGAAATTGTAATTGCATTGAGGGAACATATCTTGCTATTTCTTAGTTTGATTGTCCGTCGTCTCTAATTGCATGCATAATTTCTTCCTCCTTTTTTTTGGATAAAAGTGATGCAGTAATATTTTATACCTATATTGCATAATTTCAATTTGAGAACCATTATGTTGCAGGAACAGACATTTTCTAGCTTGTTTGTCTCATATATATGTTTTCTGTTGTAAGATTTAGGTCTAATGGTATTTGTTTGTGCTTTGTCTGGTGAAGAATACTCAGTTGCTCAAGGAGAAGGGATTTCTATCAGAACTTAACCTCCAAATAGAGAACATTATCTGCTCACTAGATAAGGAACCTCAAGGAGCAGTATCTGCAGTTGCCACCATTCTCAGGGAAAAAAGGCAATCTGTTGATTTGGTTTTGGAAAATAAGCCACTTAAGTGGTACAATACGATCTTATGGATTCAGTATTTATTTGTTGATGTACCTGCTTGCATCTTCGTTATGTCTTTGTTGTTTCACTTTAAAGCTCATATTTTTAATTTTTTCGTTACTTTTCAAGGGTGTTCAAATGAGCAGCACATATAAACGCACACAGATTGATTTTGATCGTAAAGGCTAAATGGAAAAAGGTCATGGTCAATGTTAATATTCTTTCAACAGGTGAGCAATTAGAGATAAAACTTGATGACCTGGAGTAATGGAGTCTTGGTGTATGAAATAGCTTTCTTGCCATTCTTTTTATAATGATGTTGAGTTGCTTATTTAGCTAGGTTTTTTTTAGTGATGCTGAGTTCCTTCTTTTCTACACTTTGGTCACTCTTCTTCGCTCAAACCCAATTAGTTATAATTGAAGATCAGTTTTCCACTATCTGCGTTAAGATTCAAACTTATCGTTGCACAAGATCTTGAATGAGTTCCTTTTACTTGGTGTTGCATGACTATCCTATTTCCTACTTGTAAACTTAATCCATGATTTCTTGGTTATGCTGTTGAGTAGTAGCACATTTGTTTTTTCATGTATGTAAAGTTAGTCGAGTTGTGCGAAAGTTGATCCGGACATCACAATTATCTGATAGAGTGATTTTTAATAACATATGCTGTTATGTATATTCTCTGTTAGGGTTCAATAGTTTATTTATTTCCTATTATGTTTACTTTTCTTCTTCATGAAATCTTATAGGTGATATTTAATATATTCATCAAATTCTTCAATGGATAGATCTTGGATTGGAATGCCAAGAAACACACCAGAGTATTTACTTCGTTTGAATTAGTTTCTACATTTTGCATTTACCAATGGAGATATAGAAAATAAAATAAAGTGTCCATGTCCTTTATGTGGTTTTAAAAAGTGGCAAACAAGAAATGTGGTGTTTCACCATTTGATAGACAAGGATTTCCCTGAACATTACATCACTTGGGTTATGTATGGGGAATTAAATGTTTTGCCTAATTCCAAAAAGATAGAGGTCATTCAAGATGCGCCACCTTTTGTAAATCCTATTGACTTGTTGATTAATGAAGCATTCGAGGGTTTAAGGCATGAGGGTATAAATACAGGTCCATCACAAGTAGCGAGAGAATAAGAAACTTTGCATGATTTGTTTGATTCAAATAACAAAGATTATTTTGAATTGCTTAAATAGGGAAGTGAAGATTTGTATGAAGGATCCAAGTACTCAAAGTTGGAATTTTTATTAAATCTTTATCACATAAAGTGCTTGTTTGGGTTAAGTGATAAGGGAATGACTATGGTGCTAGATCTACTCAGGGATGCATTTAAATTTGCAAAGATTCCTATATCTTTTTATGAGGATAAGAAAACCATTAACAAGTTGTGTCTTGATTATATCAAGATAGATGCTTGTCCAAATGATTGCATGTTGTACTGGAAAGATGATATTAATTTAAAATCATGTAAGCATTGTCACACTTCTATATGGAAGCCCGAGAAAGATAGCAATCTTAATCATGTTCCTAGTACAAGTAAGAAACAAAAGAAGAAGCAAAAGAAGACTACCAAAGTTTTGCGCTACTTTCCATTAAAACCAAGATTACAAAGATTTTTTATGTGCTCAAAAATTGCAGAGCATATGAGATGGCATGTAGAGAATGATAACAAAGATGGATCTCAAGGCACCCTCGAGATGGTGAAACATGGAAAAGGCTTTATACAAATTATCCTAAATTTGCTTCTGATCCTCGAAATGTTCGATTAGGACTGGCTACTGATGGTTTCAATCCTCTTGGAATAATGAGTACTAACTACAGCATTTGGACGGTGATTTTGTTTCCATACAATCTTCCTCCTTGGCTGTGTATGAAGCAACCAAATTTTATCCTCTTAATGATCATTCCAGGTCCATGTACAGTAGGGAATAAGATAGATATCTACAACCACTTATTAAGGAGTTGAATGAGTTGTGGAGTGAAGCTGTAGATACTTTTGATTCATCAAAGAATGAAATATTCAAAATGCGAGCAACTCTTATGTTGACAATTAGTGATTTTCCTGGACTTGATATCTTATCTGGTTGGAACACGCATACTACGCTTGTATGTCATTCTTGTAATTTTGATGCAGAACCTTGTCGACTTCGTTATAGTAGAAAGTGGTATTTTATTAGCCACCATCGGTTCTTGTCAAGAAATCATAAATTTAGATTGATGAGACATCATTTTGATGGAAATGTGGAAGAGAGGACCCCGCCAAAAAAGTTATTTGGGTCAAAAATTTTGCAGCAGGTGAAAGATATCAATGTCACATTTGGAAAAAAACCAGAGTTGCAGAAAAAAAAGGAAAAAGAATGTTAGGGAAGATGCAGCTCAATAATGCAAGAATAAAAGCATATTCTTTCATCTTCCATATTGGGATTTTAACCCGTTGCCCCATAATTTAGATCCGATGCATATTGAAAAGAATGTTTTTGACAATGTTATATTCATTTTGTTAAATGACAAAGAAAAGTCAAAGAATCATGTTAAGGCCCGAAAAGATCTATAAGATATGGGCATAAGACATGATCTTTGGGTCGATGAGAATGATGAGTGTAAACTTGCTGCATTTACAATTCCAAAGAACAAGAAAGTGGCCTTCCTCAAGACTTTAAAGAATATCTCAATGCCGGATGGTTATTCAAGTAATATATCTCGTCCTATTGATTTGGATCAAAAAAGAATTTTTGAATTAAAAATTCATGATTGTCACATTCTTATGCAACAACTGTTACCTATTGCAATTCGCAAATGTGCTTCCAAGATAGGTTGTTGCAACTTTGGTTAAGTTTTCTTCCTTTTTTAGGCAGCTTTGTTTGAAAAGTTTAAGTCCTGTAGACTTAGCCAAGCTACAAAATTGAATTATGGAAACTCTTTTCCATTTAGAGATTTTGTTTCCTCCATCATTTTTTACTGTAATGATTCATCTATCTGTTTATCTAGTTGATGAGGTAAAAAAAGGTGGCCTGGTACATTATCGTTGGATGTATTTTGTTGAAAGGTAAAATATTCCTTATTCAAAGTAATTTTAGTTGATTTTATAATAATACTTCCGTGTAAATACTTCTTCTTACATGTTAATGTTTTGGATATAGATTATTGGGACATTTCAAGTCCCTTGTAGGGAACAAATCACAACCAGAAGGTTCCATAGCTGAAAGTTACATAGTTGAAGAAGCTCTTACTCTTTATGCTCGTTATTTTGAGGAAATTGAGTCAAGGTTAAATCGACCTAAATGTGTAAATGGTGAACCAAGCCAAAATGAGGCTTATGAAAAGTCAAGTATGTTCCCTCAACAAGGTAAGCATGTTGGAGGCTTCATAACAGAACCACTAACTCATTTGGAGAAAACATAAGCTCATCGATATGTGTTACTTAATTGTGCGGCTGTGAAGCCATTTATTGGGTAATAAATTTATATTGATTTGATTTATAAGATAAGTTTTGATTAATTTGATTAAAATTTCTAATTATGGTACCTTTATAGTGAATTTAGAGATTACATCAAAAGAAGTACAAGAGGCCGTAGACTTTCAGCAACAGAGGTAGAGAGAAAAGTTAGTAAAGAGTTCCCTGATTGGTTTCCTAAGAGAGTGAGTGAATGACATTAAAATATTTATTTTCATATGTTTTTTTATCAATTTAAAATTTCTAATATAAATGTTTTATATATTTAGATTATGAATCCGGATATAGCAGATACTATCTCTGATGAGATGAAATTCTTAGCACAAGGTCCAGCTCGAGATGCAAGATGATTCAGTGCTTATAACATTAGTGGATTCAAATTTCAAACTTTATCTAGAGAACAAGGATTAAAAACTCAAAATAATGGTGTTTTTCTTATCTCTAACACTTCTTGTGTTGCATCTAGTACAGATAAACATGCAACACAAGTAGACCTGCCATATTATGGGAAGTTGGAAGACATTGTTGAGCTTAATTATTATGGAAAATTTAGGATTGTTCTTTTCAAATGCTAGCGGGCTGACACTACTCGGAACAGAGGGTTTAAAGTAGATGCTTGGAAGTTTAATTGTGTCAACTTTTCCAAATTAATTTATACCGGTGATCATGTGGATGATGATCTGTATATTGAAGCATCACAAGCTAATATGGTCTACTATGTTGATGATGAAAATGATAAAGAATGGAGTGTTGCTATATATCTAAAACCAAGAAATTTGTTTGACATGGGAGAGATTGATGAAGAGGAAATATATGAGAATGAGCCATACCAACAACACGAATTCAGACAATTTTTTAATGTTAATTACAATGATGTCCAAATTGCAATAAAGGAGCATATGACTGAATAGATATATCATTATTTTTTAGTTTCCTCTAGAACTGTCTTTTTCTCGCTTGATTAGTGTTTTTTCCTAAACTTACCATCTTTTGAAGTTATGACTATATTGATTTTAATTCTATCCCAGTCATCAATGAATTGGTTTATTTGTTTTTCATAGTTATTGTTTATAGCTAGCGTTGTAATGAATTGACTTGTAACTATATTGAGTTCTTTTCCATGTTCAAACAGCTTTAGAGGATGAGATGTGTTAAATTACCTATCATTTTTAAATTATCCCTCTCTATGGTAGATGGTGGTTGTTAAAGCGGTTGTGTTTGATGTTGTTATTCCTGATTGCCTCCGGCCCTATCATAGAGTTTAATTCTGAGGTTCAATTTCACTGGTCTGTGTGTTGTATATCAGTATTGGTTGGCACCCATTGAAAAATAAAAGACGTGTTGTAATGGTAATCATATCCTTGTCTATAGGTCAAAGAAGATTTGGACTTGCGTTTGTCGTGCTAGTTAATTATCTCCGTGGAGCAGAAGTTGCATTAAGGTACTTTGTTTCTGTTACTTATCTTGTTCTTAATGCTATGTTCTTGTAAATTATTAATTTTGCGGTATGGGGTTTGGAGCTTTGAGTGGATAAGAGTGACTGTTTGCTATAGTGGAACAGAAGTTCAATTAAGGTACTTTGTTTCTCTTGTTTTGTTCATTCACTTTCTGCTTCTGCTGGAACAGTTGTGTGCTTGTAAAGTTCAGTTCTTTGAAGGCTTTCGACCATTTCTTCCTATCTATCTTTATACAAATATTTAATGGTCACTTTCTACAAATATTAATAGGTGCAAGCCATACTTGATTTTATCCGACATGAAAGATACTTTGGAGAGGAAAAACAACAAATTTGTAACTATATATGATGATCTAATGAAAATTTTGATTAGTCTTGCTTTCTAAAACTAGTAAAATTATCATTAGTCTTGCCTTCTGCAAAATAGTTGTGGACTGTGACTTTATTAGCTAGTTTTCTCTGTGGCAGTCTATTTAATCGACATGCGCGAAAGCTATCCCAGACAATTGTTTCTTGTTTTTTTTTACCTCTATTTGTCTTTGAAAAAACTGGACATAGTTGATTATTTCATCTAGCATTCCTTCTTTCCCTGTGATCTTGTTACATCCTGGTACCAAATCGTGCAGAAATCCCATCTGCTCACTGATTTTTTCCTTTCTTACCTACCAAAAATATGAATTAACTTGCTGGTTAAGTTGTTCATTGGTGTAAACTATTAATTATATGTAGTAAAAACACTTTGACCAACTATTTAACTCACTCTTTCAGCTGAACTGTGGCTATCAGTGGCTTGACCCCGACGTGCTTTGACATGAATATAGTCGGGCTTTTTATCTTCAGTAATTTTGGACTTCTCCTTTGTAGTATCAGAATTTTCCTTACTGTTGTTACTGTTATTAGGTATTTCTTGGAGAAGCATTGCATGAAACATGGTTTATTTTATGAAGAATCTAAAACAACATCCTTACCTTAAGTTGATGGATGGACATCTAATGGATACCTTTGATAGGTCCTAGAACTCGATAATTAAATTAATAGCTAATAATGCCATTGGGGATCCTTTATATCCCAAAATTATACATATGACATTATGATTTTATACAGGTTCACTAAAACCAACAAGGCTTGGAATACTAGAGACTCAAAGATTGCATGTGATACTTGCTTAGTGGATATTTATGTTGAACAGTGTAAAAGAGAGGAAGAGTGTGACCAAGACATGGATGATATGAAAACACAGGTAGACTTTCTTACGAAACATTTGTTAGCAAGTGGTACTGAAAAGGTGAGCACTATAGGTTTATAAGGTAAAGCAACTAGTTATACTCTAAGGAGTAGGCTAATTATCTTACTAATCACATGGGTATTTCCGATCCAACTCCCTAGGAAACCAAGACTAGAACTATTAGAAGGATAATTATTATGATAAGGATGGTTATAATAATAGAGATCAAAGGAACTAGAAGACCAAGAACCATAGAAGTGGTATATATGTGCCTCTAGAAAACGTGATCAAACTTGTAATAATTCATGAAGTTTGAGGATGAAAGATATGTTGGATATGAAACATCAATATAGTCGGGCTTTTTATCTTTCGTAATTTTGGATTTCTCCTTTGTAGTATAGGAATTTTCCTTACTATTGTTACTGTTATTTGTGCTTCTTTTGTTATATTATATCTCAGTATGCTCTCTCACCACCTACTCTTCAATAATATGTTGAGTTATGTGAACATACCTTGAGATGTTGATTCTTATTTATTTTGCTTTTCTAGAAACTCTCTTCCTCTATTAGAACTCAACATAGTCTCTTTTGGTTTAACAATAGAAACAACATTATCCGCGATGGTAGGTGGGCAACTTGTAGTTCTTGAAATAGCATAATTCATTTTAGTTGGGTGTGACATTCCTCCATGTCCAACCCCAATTAGTACATAACCAAAACCACTAGTACCAGTGGTCCCAAAATCACCCCAATTATTCTCCAAACAAGGGTCTGGCTTAATTGCCCGAGTCATAAGCTCATTAAGACTCTGATCATTTACATTGATCAGACCATAAAACTGTTGAGCTTCAAATGATTGATGAAAACAATTCATCAGTTGATCATTTTGTCTACTAAAATAACTCATCTCGTGTTGATTGACCTGTTCTTCCTGCCACTTCATTCTCACTCGTTGTTGATCAAACACGCTCAATTTTATGCTTCAATTACCTTCATTGCTAGTGATGTTGCATAACATTTTCGGTAATGTAATATTCATCAATAAAGAAGATAAGACACCTATAGTTTTACTATTAAAACTTGTAATCTTAATCATGTCAGAACAATTTATAACTTTAGGAGTATGTTAATAACTGTGAAATATAGAGAGGTAGAATTGAGACTCTGAAGTACTTTTTCCCGCAGTAGCCTCTTGTTTAAGGGTTTTCGTCCTTTTATCTGGCTTTTGTTAAACCCCACTAACACACGCACACACAACCAAGATGGACTCTATTTCTCTGGAACATGCATTTTATGGAAATAAAATAATACATACCATTCCTACATTTATTCCTGAATCATTGTCTTCTTCATGAGTTCTTGGTTGTTTGAATCCGAAATGTGGATGGTTACATAGTAGAACTAATCCGAAATCGCGTTGTCAAGACTGTGAGTCCCGCATTAACTATAAATAGGTGTGTCCACCTTATATTATTCTTTATGGTTCAGGCTCTACAGGTGGTCTTGCTCTTTTTAAAATACTTGACTTGTCCAAGAATTGAAAGTATTGAAACATTAACAGGTCTAAGGCCATGTTTCAATTTTTCCAGGCATAAAATAGTGTCATTGCCAGAACTCAAGTTTTACTACAATGGTGGTGCAGAAATGGCATTGCCATTGGCAAATTACTTCTCAATTGTTGGTGAAACTGATGTGATTTTTTAACTATGATCACAGATAGTGCAGAAATATTTTGAGAATTATCCTGTACAGAAAACTTTTGACAGTTTCATGGATAACACTATTCTTGTTTTGTAATTGTAACTAAAATGTGGATATTAGCCAATATATTGCAGATATGCCAAGGTTCAAGCACAAGCCGAAAAATCAAAAATCAGATTTGTCGATATCTACATCACAGGGTACTGAATCAACATGTCTGCCAATAAATCTGCCTCCGCCAATTCAGCATGCACCTCAACCAACTCGACCAGTTTACTCAGCATCCCATCCAAATTCTATGGATCAGGACACGCCACATTCGGGTCCAACAGTTTGTCTTGAATCACAACCATCCCGGTCAGTTCACTTGACATCACATCCATCTCCGGTTGGTCGGGACTCATTACAACCATCTCATTCAGTTCACTCTACATCACATCTAGTTCTGTCAAATCAGGATTCATCACAGTCATCTCGATCAATTCATTCTACATCACATTCAGATCCTACAAATGAGGACTCATCACAAGCAGCTCCCACAAATCAGGCCGCACTCAAAAAAATCCTAGACGTGAATCAAATATGTATTGGGTCGTAGACGCAATAGGTAAATACTTTTGACTATCAATACATATTCACCAAACCTTTCTAATCCAATGTAATGTTTCTCATAACATCAACTAATCTCTTTTCTTATTACAGATTCAAGAAATGATGTCAAGAAAATCAAAGTAAAAGCTAAGGAAGTGCTGAATTTAACAGGTGAAGAACGTATTGTGGTTAAGTTTGATATTTATGATGAACCATTTGGTGAAGCACGCAGCCTTCTTTCGCATTTTTGTGGAATTTTAGCGTGTGATTGCTCTTTATTTCCAATCAACTTTGAAAAATTATCGAATTTACCAGTGACATACTTCAATCGCGTCTTCGATCATATTATAAAGGTATAAGCTCTAAATTCTGACGACTATAGCACCGATTATTATTTTTAGAGACTGACAACTATTTTTTATTATTGTATTTGAATTTTATATTTGCATGTAATAGAAAAGCTAACGAAGATTTTTATTTTGAAGCCCAAATTCTTCTTTGACGCACAAGAAACTGTTGCTCGACGACATATTTCTTTATCTATTAGAAAAAAGTGGGCTGCAAATAAGCTTAACATGTGGAATAAAATTGATGAACCACTTAAAAGTAAAGCTCAAATTATGGATAAGGTGCCGGACGGGATTCCACCAAATAAGTGGATTTCTTTTATTGAATACAATTTTAAAGAATCAACAAAGGTATTTACGTAAATGTATTTCTTAATAGTTGTATATTTATTTTTTTCTAAGTGACGTTAAAATATATTTTTATAAGAAAATGCGTCGGAATCGTGAAAATCAAAAGAAACAGACAATTCCTCACACTGGTGGCTCCAAAGCCAATGCTACAAGAAGCGTTGAAATGGTGAGTGAATTAACCTCAAATGTAATATTCCTAAATAGTAAATTATTTTGATTATGCTTTTTAATTTATAGATGGCCGAGACTGGACAGTGGCCTGGACGAGCACAAATGTACATTGCTACTCATAAGAATCAAGATGGAGCATATGTTAATGAAGCGACAAAAGAAATATGTGTGAGTTTTACTTATGTTTCATAGATTCTTATTGGGTAATCAACCTCAATATATAAAATGAATTTCTATTAGTAATTTATTCTGATAATAAATTTTCTATATGTAGGAAAAAATTGAGTCAACTTTGAGCCAAAGCACCACAGATGAGTCTCAAGTTTCACCAAATGATGTTGTTGGTAAGGTGCTAGGGCAAGAACACTTTAGAAGGGTGAGATGCTTAGGATTAGGATCTTTTCCTCGGAGAATTTTTCAACAAGTTACACCTTATTTTGGTAGTACAAGTGCATCAATTAGTGGAGGTTCTTATTCGTTCCAATGTCGAGAAAACTACAATCAAATGATGAATTCTCACAATCAAATACTGAGTGCTTTGAAGGCATATATGATACTGAAAGAAAAAATGATACCAGAACAATTTGTGGGGCTCTTTGATTCTCCTTCAATGGTTTCTCCCACAACAGTAAGTAAAGTTCTCTTTACTTTTTTTAATCTCGGTGTTTGATCTTTGTCTACTCATTCATCTTCAGATTGAAAATATTCTTTGTGTTTGATCTTGTAATTTTATTTATACTTCCAGTAAACACAACATCAACTTATTTTTACTGTTAATCCTCCTATAACATGGCATTGGCTTCTCAGCATTGTGGGAGCACTATAAGCTTATTAATGAACTAACAGAAACTAACGGGATATTTTTCCATTATCATAGCACCAAGAAGTTACAAATCTTTGGTTTGGTTAGTCACAGTAGAACGTTAGTAGGTAGTGGAGTCTTGTTTTTCGAAGGCTGTAGGTGTTTGTCATTGTACTAGCCATATTCTTGTCGTTCATGTTTCTGATGTCTATCATCTTCGGTTGTTTATTGTGTTTCAATTATCACACTATTTTGTTGTCGTTATTGTTCCTTTCTTGTAGGTTATGACTGTTTTCTTCTGCTTTTACTTGGATTTATGGCACTTGAGCCTAGGGCCTTTTGTTTTTTTTAGTACTGGGCATCAAAATGTTCATAAAATTATAATAAGTAAAGGAGCTGCCTTTGCCGTGAATCACTGTGAATAGAAAAGCAGAATGCACCAAAGTAGAATGCTACAGAAAAACACCAAAGTAGAATGTTGTGAACGAGTGATAATTACCAGTCTTTTCTCTTGTATTCTATCACGTACCAAATTTATGCCTAATGCCACCTCCCGATGTTTCATTAGAAAGCACATAGAGACACAAATTCTCCTTTTCTGAAAGTAAATATAGAACAATCCACAAAGTCCTCAAGTAAGAACATCCAAAAGATAGATATACTGTCATAAAACCATGACAACTGATTGATATAGAGTTCACAATTGATGTGGAACCGAGGTCAGAATTAACATATTTACTAATTGGATAATTTAGTAATCAAATGGTCAATCTGAGGGTAACCTTTTGATGCAAAATTATTTTTCCTAATCAACCTCACTCTACATAAATCGTAGGCTTTAAATGATTGAATGTTCCATAAACTGCATACTTTAAATGATTGAATGTTCCATAACTCTCCCTCCGTCCCAATTATATGACACCGTTTGACTAGACATGATTTTAAAAAATAAGGGAAGAAGTCGTTACGTTTATCAGTTGCCCTTATTAACCTCACTCTACATTTATCATGATGTTTTTAGTTGTTTTTAGTTGTACGCAAATATAAATATTTTATAATAAGGATTGAAAGTTTATCTGATCGATTTTAATACTTTGCATTTTTATGTAGCCAAGTGATGCGTCCAGTGGATCCATTTCGCCCATGGATGCAAGGATACCACGTGATGATTCTGATCCTAATGACGGTCATTGATTTCAGTGCAAATTGTCTTGGATATTCAATTATGTCTTGGATGTACTTAATGTTTAAATTTGATTTTGAAGATACTACTTAATGTTGAAAAATTGGAGTTTGAAGATGTTAATATTGAGTATTTAATTTTGAAGTTTAATGTTTAACGTATTTTTGACATGTTTTTCAATTACTATATTTAATTATTCATGTTGTGTTAATGATATATGAATTGAACAAATATTGGATTGTAGATTATTTCTAAAGGTACAATTAAAATCGAACTAAAATTAGAATCTATAATTAGTAATTGAAATTGATTGGCCCCATTAATTTTTTTTAAAAAAAGAAAAAAAATAGCGGAGGTTTTAAACCACCCCAACTTGTAACATTAATTTTTTTTTAAATACAAATAGTGGAGGTTTAAAAATGCCGCAACTTGTAAATAAAAACTGCCGCAAATTATTTGTGGTGGTCAGAAAAAACTGCCACAACTTGATTGTGACGGCTCATATTGCGGGGCTTTTGGAAACCCCCGCAAATAAAATTTGTGGGGTTTTTATGTAAAATTAACCCCCGCAATTTGATGCATTTTTTGTAGTTTTACTTCATTATATTCTCAAAATCAATTTTAACTTGTTGTTATTATTATTACTTTGAAATTTTAAATCCTTATCTTTCAATTATTCTTTTTCATTTTCTATTTGATTAAAGTATAAATCTTTTTTTAAATGTGTTCTTGAATTTGAAAGCCCCAACAATCTCCATTTTATGGTCACATTAATCTTCTAAATTAATAAAATAAATAAAAAATTTATATTTATTCAAAGCTTTTCTAATTAATTTATTTAAGGATGGATAATTATATATGAGATAAAAAAGAAACATATATCTAGGAGCACTCACAACCAAAGAACTACTAAAAATTGAAGTATAAAAAAGATTAAAACGTGTATTTTGTTACTATAAATTAAGGAGTCTAGTTATTATTATTTTTTTTTTTTGTTTTTGTGAAAAATCATGTATATTGCGCGGGGGTAGGGGTGGGTTTTATGCACTTTTCTTTACTCATTCTTGAGATCTATATCACTTATATATTAGATATAACAAAACTCAAGCAATTTATTCTGGATCTAATTTGATAATATTACACAAATTCATAACAAAAGCTAAATAAGATGTTGAAAATAACATCTAATTAGGCAATATTACACAAATTCATAACAAATGTTAAATAAGATGTTGAAAATAGCAGTGTCAGCTTCAACTAAAGCAAGTGAATCCAAGACTGCTTTAGGCAGCCAAGACTGTGTTAGGCTCTTAATTTTAGGGGGCCTCGTTTTTTAGCAATTAAGATTTATAATTTTGTTGATTTTTTTATTATAAAATATTGAGTATTTTTATTTTTTTTCTTTTTCATTTTAATGTTGCTTTATCTCAAAAAAATTATCACTTTAGGAATTCAAGACTAAAGTTGATAATTGATTTCAACTTTTTCCTTAACATTAAGGAAGATTTCTTTTTTGTACTTCTATATTCTAAAAAAAACATCCAATAATAGGGGTAACTTAATAAGCTATTTTATTATTTTTCTAAGAAGATCATTTTATTATTCTTTCCTTATCCTTAAATTTTTTCAAATAAAATGCATATTTACCCAATAATATATAAATTTTAATTAGAGAAAAATTTGAAATCAATTCAGGCGATTATTTTTTTTATTATACTTATAATTTTTATTATAAATACTAATACGAAAATATTTTTTATTATTATTATTATTATTATATTATTATTATTATTATTATATTATTATTATTATTATTATTATAATCATCATCATCATCATCATTAATAACTTATATATAATAGTAAATATTATAAATTTAGGAGATGTTAAGAAGTTAGAATTTCATATCCATTTAAATTCTATTTAAGTTCAAATTTAAATATTTTATCATATCCGTTTGTTATAAGTAGATAATTTTATTATTTTTTTATCCTTAAAGTTTTTCAAATAGAATGCATATTTATCCTATAATATATAAATTTTAATTAGAGAAAACTTTGAAATCAATCCAGACAATTCTTTTATTTATTATACTTATTATTTTTTTTATAACTACTAATACGACAACATTTACAAAATTCAAAGTACAATTTGTCTAATATAAAATTTAATATATTTTTTGACTTTATTTTATTCACTACACCATATTTATCTATAAAAATATTGCATAGATTCTTATTATTGTTACTACTGTTACTGCTACCACTTTTTTTTTTCAAATTAAAAGCAATACAACTTGTCTACTACTATTATTTATTGCTTATTATTACTATATTATTAAAATAATTAAATTATAAAAGATATAAGTTTGAAATAGTAATAGTCTATTAGGACTCTTCTATTATGAGTTTCTGGTTATTAAGATAATGTATTTCAAATTTAAATACTTAATCTTTCAATTTTTTTATTACAATATTTTTAACTTTGTCTTAAAATATTTTATAATTTTATCCTAAAAACTGCCACGTGGCTATTTTAATATGTTGCAACTTGACATCTTGTCTTGTTTTAGTTTTGCTTTTATATACTAGTGTACTAACCCGATCACCCGGGTAATATTAAAATATTATTTTTAATTATTTTATATTGACATATCTCGTTCCAGCATATTAAATTATGCTACCTTAAAATAATTAAGTATCACATTACTTATCAATAAAAATAGTAATAGTCTATTAGGACTCTTCAATTATGAGTTTCTGGTTATTAAGATAATGTATTTCAAATTTAAATACTTAATCTTTCATTTTTTTATTATAGTATTTTTAACTTTGTCTTAAAATATAAATATTTTTTAATTTTATCCTAAAAATTTCCACGTGGCTATTTTAATATGTTGCAACTTGACATCTTGTCTTATTTTAGTTTTGCTTTTATATACTAGTGTACTAACCCGATCACACGGGTAATATTAAAATATTATTTTTAATTATTTTATATTGACATATCTCGTTCTAGCATATTAAATTATGCTACCGTAAATAATTAAGTATCATATTACTTATCAATAAAAAAATAATTAAAAAAAAAAAATCTAACCCTAACCATCTCCACCCCCGCCCCCTCTTCAATTGTAAATATTATAAATTATTTAATATTAAATAATTATTAATTTTGTTGTTGGGATTTTATCTTTATATTTTAATAAATTAAGACATGTAATTACAATCCTTACCTTCATTTCACGTTTTTTATTTAAATCTGTCAATTCAAATTCAACAACTAATTATATTTTTTTTTTATAAAAAGGTTTTATCTTTCAATTTCATTTCAAAACACTTAATTATGTCAATTACAAAAACTCTAATTTCAAAATTTAAATTTCACCACTCTCAATTCAATAAACAAAGCACATACAATTTAATACTTTTTAAAATTTTCAAATAAAGTTTAATTGCTCATAATTTTTTTATTATTTGATTCTATCATTAATATTTTAAAGTACTTTATTTATATGTATTCTTATATCTTCTAAATAAATTTAATTAAAATCTCCATACCTCCCTCAAGTCATCCATCCCCTCTCTCCCCCCCCCCCCCCCCCCTAATTTTTATTTTATTTTTTTTAATTTTTAATTTTTTTTCTTACCCTACCCAACCCCCTACCCCCAACTCGCCCTCCTGGCTCCTTCCAACAACTAAATTTTATTTTTATTTTTGAAAAAAATTCTTTTTCTTAACACCACCCATTCCACCTCGCCCCCCCCCCCCCAAATAAATAAATTATTTTATTTTTTATTTTTAGAAATCTTTTTTCTAACCCCAAAAAAGTTTTAGACTCTTTATTTATATTTTTGAAGAATCTTTTTTCCTATCCCACCCCAACTAAACCTACATTCACCACCCCCTACCCTCTACCCACCTAGATCACCACTTACACCATCCCCACCTATTCCAATTCACACCGATCAAATTCATCTTTTTGCCACTATTCATTTTTATTGTTTAATATATATATATATATATATATATATATATTGCTTTTAGAAAAATAGTTTTTATCTGCGTCGCGAACAAAAAATATAAGTAAGAAACAATTTATTTTCTTAAAAAAATATTTTTCATGAAAATTATATTTCTTCATAATAAACCATCCATAAAATCATTAAAAAAAACTCAGTGATAAAAGATAAGAATGATGTTACACAAAATCTTGAATTTTTATATTTGGCAAATAGGAAATATTATATATAAATGATAGTACTCTATAACCATAAAATTTATCAAATCGAAAAAGAAAATTAACAGTATTATTTTGTAGAACCAAAACATGTTTGTTTTGTAACTTGAAATGATCAAGATTTATGAATTTAAAATGTAAAAATAGATGAAAAGTACGATATACAATTATTATACAAAATATTATTTGTGATGGCACCATGAACACCAATATATTGTAATTTTCAGATAGTTTAGTGCATAATAAAGCATGTAATGCATGTATATACATTGTTCAAAAACAGTAAAATGTTGACTTTTACAAATTGAAGGAAAATAGATTGATTAAATTGGTGTACCTTGAACATTAATGGAGGAAGATGAAGATGAAAAATGACATATTCTTCCTGCATAAAAAAAATGTTAAATCAAAAATATTTTTTAAAATATGAAGAATTAAAAAATACAGTAAATAAATTCATGAATAAAGCTAATGATACATATAGGAGTATATATAAGAGAACCTAATAAGATGGAATTCTATTCCAATTCAAATTTTTATTTAAATTCAAATTCAAATACTATCATAGTTGTCTAGTTGATTTGTCTTTCTTATCCTTCTTTTTTTTTTTTTTTTCCAAATGTAATATATAGTTATCTTATCTATATATTTGAATTGAGATAAATATTTGAAAACAATGAGATAATAAGGATAATATTTAAAATTATTATTTTATATTTAATATATAAATATATTTTATAGAATTTAAAAAGTATAAATTATTTTATTTACTACTCTCCACTCATGATTTCCTAGTTTTAAGATAATGAAAAATGTTTTTTTTTTAATCTAAAAATCTATTATTTTTCACATTCAAATATTCCTTTTAAAATTATAATAATAATAATAATATTTTCTCTTCAATAACCTATTATTATTATTATCATTATTATTATTATTATTATTATTATTGTAATAATAATAATAATAATAATAATAATAATAAAAACTACTACTACTAACTGTAATATTTTTTTTCTAAATTAAAAATTATTACTACGTGTCTTCTACTATTACTACTATAACTATTATTGTTTATTGTTATTACTATTATTATTATTATTATTATTATTATTATTATTATTATTATTATTATTGTCCTTTGTTTAATATTTTTTTGGTTACATATATCATCCTAAACGTACTATTATGAGTTCTACTATTATTTATTAATAGATTATTATTATTATTATTATTATTATTATTATTATTATTATTATTATTATGAAATATTTAGAGTTTATTTAAGACTCTTCAACTATGGTTGCTAGGTTTAAGCTAATAAAAAACTTTTGTTTTTCTTTTAAAGTATTATTATTTTAAAATTCAAATATATAATAAAGATTTTATTATATTTTTAAATTCAACTAATTACAAAGATTTTTCTACAATACTTTTTAATTTGTACTAAAAATTGTCGTGTGCTATCACGACCTGAGGCTACCCCCTAGTCATAATACAGAGCTTAGAACCATAAGTGATCCAAAGCTAGCCTATGATACTGGCATAACTCATAAGCACTGAAATAAATACATAAAACTGGAAGTAAGAAGCAGAAGAGATGTATTTGCTGAATATGTTCAATATAAAACTATTTAGAATATTTACACTTTGGTAATACAAAATAAAACTGAAATCAAATACATCAACTCCATTGACTGTCTATGAAGTCTCTACTAGTACTGACTATAGGTGGCCGGGGCATTACCCCCAGTTATCCCTAATCACTACGACTGAATAAAAAAATAAATTACCAAAATTAGAGTTGACCCGAGTCCTCAAATCAAAAGAACTTATCACCTGTTGGCTGAAAGCTGCGAACTATCTGATTATGATGTGTAGGCTACAACTGGTACCTACAGTATGAGACAATGTAGCACATAGACGTATATGTAGATGAGTATTTCTAGAATGTACTGAGCATGTGGGGGTGAATGCAATAAGTAAAACTGAACAGGTACACAATCTTAACACGTGCATGCTAATTGCAAGTCGACTCACCAAGAGACTGAAATCAACTGAAAGTTGAAGTATCTTAAATTGTGAGAAACCAACATTATCTGATAGCTGGTGAATCACTATACTTAGTTTCTTAAATCTTTACTTTTGTAGAATAAGTAGAACTGAAGTTGGGAAGTGGTAAAAACATGAATATTGTATGTAAATCTAATGTAAAGCCGAACATGCTGTAAAACTGAATTGAGGATCATGTATGGATATTGAGCATGAAACCATGAACATGTAAAACTGAGAATGCATGACCAAGTATAGCATGTACTAACATGATTGGAATAACATGAAATATCTGTAAAACTGATTGAATAATTACTGAAATTTGATTACTTGGTCAAGAAAACCTGAACTTGTATAGACTGAGTACTGACTGAAACTGTGGGAGCTTTTATGTAACCGATATTCCCCAATCAGAGCTAATCGGGGTACAACTTGTAACCCCAATTAGAAGGGTGTCAGTACCTTGCCACTGGTACTAATATATGGTTGTGTGGATCTAATAAACTAATGTCCCAAAGGACTAGGAACTCAAGCCTAAACTGACGGGTGACCCCTGAGAGGAAATCAAGCCTAAACTAATGGGTGACCCCTCATATCCTACGCTGGCTACGTAGTTCTGGAACCTAGGAATTGCTGCTAAAGACTCTGCCTAAACTGACAGGGGAGCTGCTATCCCTATGTTCACTCAGTGTTAAGTCCTACTCCCAACTGAAAGACACTGAAACACAAGCTGGTACATCCACTGATAAATAATAAGCTCAGGTCATGGTATTTTGAAAATAATAGTGCATGCATAATCTTGAAGAAATCATAAACATGTGAACTAATATATTTAACATAGAATAATACTGGTGAGTTCATTATAAAAATGATGATTTGAACATGGTGATAAAATTATGATTCGGACTAACTTGTTACTTGAAAAAGAAAACATGCAAAACACACAAGTATCGAGTGTTCATAACCCACCAACACTGAATGACACAAAATTAGATAATATCACTTAAAACATTAGTAGAAAGTCATAATTCAAAGTCCCAAAACATAATACATTTCAAAGAATAAATGAGGTACATGAATTCGAACACGGGGATGAGTTATAATTGGAAGGATAACAAATTCACATGGTTTAATACGTAACTTGATAATTTAACATGAAACCAATGGAATATGACATGGGTAATTGAAATTAATAATATGAAATAACCTAATTTACATGGAAACACATGTAGACATGTTTTGAATTCAAATTTCTAAGAAAACATGGATTAAATTCATGATTTACATAGATAATTTCACAAAAGAAGATTAAAATTTTATACTTGAACAAAAAAGGGATATTGAGATTCAATGGGTAGAAGGAACCCATTGATGAATACCCCACACACCTCAATTTCTTAAATCCTTAAAATAAGCTTGAAGTTGGAACTTGAATCCTTGAGTTCTTGAGGGAAGAAACATGAATTTTGTTCTTGGGAGGAGGAGGGAGGTTTTGAATTGTGTACTGAGTGTTTAGGGTTAAGAGAGTGGAAATAATGTGTTTTAAAACCCCTTATATAAGTTAAGAATGATTAGAAATGAGTTAGGGGTATGAAAAACCCTCAACGCCCTTAAATAATGTCAAAACGGATCAATTTTTGGCACTGTGCTATTGCTGGGCAACACACGCCAATTTCACACATGAGGTTGTGTGGCGTATGCCAATAGCACACCTCATCCAGTGGCTATTTACGATTGTCATACGATGCACGACCTTAGCATGGTCATAACTTTTTGCTCGGGTATCTGATTAAAGCAAAATTGGTATCGTTGGAAAGCTATCAATTATAAGATGCAAAATTACACATATTTAAAAAGCTATACACATTCAAATCTGACCCTTGTAGAATTGAATACCAAGATTTGGCCAAATCATTAGCTCCTACCTCAACTTTGCTCTAAGTGATTCTTATGAATATTTTCCACCTCATAAGCACTCTTTAATACTAGGATAATGATCATGACACATATATTCAAATATAAATAATGGGATTTAAGTTTACACACGTAGGAACGACGGTTCGATATCTAGCTAAAAAATGTGAGGTGTTACATTATCTTCCCCTTGAAATCATTCATCCTCGAATAATGGGTAGGAACTTATTGAAACTTTAGAAGTATGGAATGAGGTACATATGACATGTCTTCTAATAAAGGATGTAGTTGAGATGAAATATTAAAACTCCTATTATGAAATTGGTTTCTGAGCTGACTTGACTCTATTGACTGTAAGGAGTTAATTCATGCTGAGAGTTTAGAACTCACTTGAAATGTTCATGATATGAACTTACATATAGAACTTCGAAGTGATAACTGATGCAAAAAAATATCAAGAGTTACTGAGGATGGAATAAAGTACCTAAATTCTCATTAGGAATTATCCCTCAACCAAACACGTATAGGGATCAAAAGAAAAGAGCTTCAGGGCATCACCAGGTACCTTATATAAGCACAAATCATGGGATAACAAAACTAAGGTCGTACAAGGGATATTACAATGTCTGAGTTGGAACACTTGGAAAACTGAGATCATTCACTGAAACTAATGAATTGAGTCATGAATAAATAGCTAAATCATAGACATGATGCATGAACTAAACTGAATTCACAATTTATATGGACGTGAATAAATTACCACATGGAATAGCCATACTCATGAAACTTCATATAGTAAGACTATATGGAAAGAAGAAACACTATAAGAGCTTGTCTGTCTAACTGCTACACTGAGTTGTTGGCTATACGGACTGAATTATACTAAAAGTTTATACTCAACTGGAGTAATTCTTCAACACTCTTTCTAATAAGTCCTAATAATATTAGGGAGCAAAGAATTATTGGGCATGATCTGAATAAGATATCTGAATGAGAAATTTCATTACGGCTATAACTCTGCAACATGGAACATAGGCCTATAAAACATAAGCTAGGATAGAATTACTAGGCCTTAATGCAACTGCTAACTTTCAAGCTTAGACACACTTATCAAATACTCCATCAACTGTAATTTTCCCCTTAAATACCACGTTCATTTGATTCAACTTGTAATTCTCACATGGGTACAAATAACTACTTCAGCCCAAGTATGAGTTGAACTACATACTCTCGCCATATTCAAGCCTAACTCAAAATTATAAAGTTCAACACACCATACCATAATACTAGTATGATCCATGAATTTGATACCTCATGCGTGTTTCACAACTCCCATCTCAAGAATAATTCTTCTTACCACTTCAACAAATAAATTCAACCTCTTACTAGGAACTCACTAGCGCACAATGCAACCATCCACTTATATACCAACATAACATTCAAGCTTATAATAATAACCACATATGAACTTCTAGGCAAACAACCCACCAAAGCATCTTTCCCATATTCTCTAATACCTCTATCAATAACAACGTCCATGCACTATCCCAAAGAAAACACATACAAAATTTCAACTAACCATGACATATACTGAAAGTTTTGTCTCACTCTTTCTTCACACTCATAACCTTTAATAAAATAAGCATACAACAATCTTTTCCTTAATAAGGAACATTTAATCTCTTCCATTAAAATCATCGTTCATCAATTCTTTATCACCACTACCTTAACACAAGGAGAGGCCATTGAAAGGTTAGAACGTAAGGACCTGAAGCATGAAATAATAACTTTGACACTTAACGAAGGCCTGAGGAATAGAGTATCAAAAGTATGAATTCATTAAAGAGTTATAAACCGAGGACACGTATGACATAGTCTGAAGTTTCGCTGATAATTAAGAGTGTAGCATGAGTATCTGGAACTGGTCATACTGAAAAGCACGAGTACATGAGTCATGAGCTTCATGACCTGAGTTTGGAGTTCATAAATTCATGGAATATGATGTGTACTGCTGAGTGAACTGGAACTGAAAACGTACAAGATTCTATGAAAAGTGCATGAGTATGAGCTATGATCATAGAGCTGACATTAAAGCATGAGTAGATATCATGATGACTGAAGTACAAAACTTTGCACTGAGATAAGAATGAGTAAGATATCTTCCTCCCCTAGTGTTGTTCCACAACACATTGGTATCACTACTAGAATTTGAGAGCCTAACTTGGTTACTTGTTCTATCATCTCCCCCTTAGCTCTAAGCTATCATTCTAGGTTAGTGAACCTCTTTAATAAACTCTAAGATAAATTGCAATCACTCTACTCTAGAGTTTGAGATATAACAATACACATGAATATTAAACTCACCCTGAAAGACTGCACCTGAAAGCGTAAAACCCGCTGCTAGTACATCTTTATGAGATACAACTCTTAACTTTCTATAGAACCACTAGTCATCATATAATAACTTGAACACTTACTAACTTAGAATCTTCATGAGTATCACATACCCTGAGTTCACACGTTTATAACTTTAACTCTTCTTTCTATTAGATCAATCATCCAAGATTCAAACTTATATTCTAATACTTAACATGGATATTCCTAAACTTTTAATGAACCTCACTAACTTTTTTCATATTCTACTAATATCACACCTCTAAACTTATATTTTTCCCTAAACCATGAGAATTACTATTACACTAAATATCCGACATCAACCACCTATAGCTCATAACTTAGCTGGTAAGAACATCATATATTACATGGCCTCATTCACACTTAACAACTCAAGGGTACTATTTAAGCGCACACACACACACATTAAAGACTCAGAAATACTACAACCCCATATCACCTTAGGTATACCTATAGATATAAACACATCATCATACTTAATTTTGAATCAATAAACTTAAATTCTTACATAAACTATTTCAAGCCTACTGATTTGTCTTTCATACAAATAGCCCCATGGATACAAAGTCTACTAAATCTGGAAAACCACTATCCCCACTTTACTGCTGCTAAACTTCTGAGTTCATGCTTCTAGCTCTAGGTCATACGCTATCATAAGATTCTGAGAAGGAATCTAAGGAAAAATCTGACTTTGGCTTAGTACACCATTTTCATAAACATGAATAAAATCTTTCAAACTTTGGAACTTAAAAGCACTGATGGGATACTTTCGAGCCTACATGCAATCCCATAACTGTCTGTAAGGACTGTCTGAGAAAACTCTATCTATAAGGATTTAAGCTTGGCAATTTCTGTTGCCTCAAGAATAAGGCAGAGCTGACACGAATAGAATAATGTAAGAATCTGCATAAGTTCCTTAGAGAACACTTCAACTGCATGATCCAAAACATGGAAGAAAGGAAACTTTTCTTAAATGCCCTGTATCCTTTGAAAGAAAAGTATAAACGTCTCCGTACCGTTCCCCAAGACTCTACTAGACGCAGCTTCATAGACACCCTAGGACACTTGAACCTTGTGCTCTGATACCAAGTTTGTCATAAACCGAGGCTACCCCCTAGTCATAACACGTTCTTAGAACTACAAGTGATCCTAAGCTAACCTATGATACTGGCATAATTCATAAGCACTGAAATAAATACATAAAATTAGAAGTAATAAGAGGAAGAGATGTCTTTGTTGAATATGTTCAATACAAAACTATTTAGAATATTTACACTTTGGTTATACAAAACAAAACTAAAATTAAATACATCAACTCTACTGACGGCCAATGAAACCTCTACTAGTATTGACTATAGGTAGCTGGGGCATGACCCCAACTATCTCTAATCACTACGAATGAACAAAAAAATAAAATACTAGAACTAGAGTTGACTCGAGTCCCCGAATCAAAAGAACTCATCATCTGCTGGCTGAAAGCTGCGAACTGTCTGATCATGATGTGTGCGCTACAATTGGTACCTATATTATGAGACAATGTACCACATAGACGTATATGTAGATGAGTATTTATGGAATGTACTAAGCATGTGGGGGTGAATGCAATAAGTAAAACTAAATAGGTACATAATCATAAAACGTGCATTCTAAGTGCAAGTAGACTCACCAAGAGACTTAAATCAGCTTAAAGTTGAAGAATTTTAAAACATGAGTAACAAACCTAATCTGATAGTTGGTGAATCACTACATTTCGTTTCTTAAATTTTCCCTTTTGTAGAATTAGTAGAACTGAAGTTGGGAAGCGATAAAAACATGAATACTGTATGTAAATCTCATGTAAAGATGAACATGTTATAAAACTAAACTGAGGATCATGTACGGAAACTGAGCATGGAAACATAAACATGTAAAACTGAGAATGCATGACCAAATATAGCATGTACTGACATGATCTAAATTACATGAAATATTTGTTAAACTGATTGAATAATTACTAAAATCTGGTTACTTGGTTAATAAACCTGAACTTGTATAGACTGAGTACTGACTGAAATCATGGGAGCTTTCATGTAACCGACATGCCCTAATCTGAGCTAATCGCGGTCTAACCTATAACCCTAGTTAGAAAAGTATCAGTACCTTGCCACGAGTACTAACACATAGTTGTGTGGATCTACGAAACTGATGTCCTAAAGGACCAGGGAGTTAAACCTAAACTAACGGGTGACCCCTCATATCCTACGGTAGCTACTTAGTTTTGGAACCAAGGGATTGCTGCTAAGGACTCTGCCTAAACTGAAACACAAGCTGGTGCATACACTGATAAATAATAAGCTCATGTCATGGTATTAGGAAAATAACAGTGCATGCATAATCTTGAAGAAATCGTAAACATGTGAACTAATATATTTAACATGGAATAATACTGGTAAGTTCATTATAAAAATGATGATCTAAACATGGTGATAAAATCATGATTAGGACTAACTTGTTACTTGAAAATGAAAACATGCAAAACACATAAGAATTAGGTGTTCATAACGCACCAACACTGAATGATACAAAATAAGATAATATAACTTAAAATATTAGTAGAAAGTTATAATTCAAAGTTCCAAAACACAATACATTTCAAAGAATGAATGAGGTACATGAATTCGAACACGGGAATGAGTTAAACTTGGAAGGATAACAACTTCACATGGTTTAATTCGTAACTTAATAATTTAACATTAAACCAATGGAATGACATGGATAATTGAAATTCATAATATGAAATAACCTAATTTACATGGAAACATATGTAGACATGACTTGAATTCGAATTTCTAAGAAAACATAGATTAAATTCATGATTTACATGGATAATTTCACAAAAGAAGATTAAAATTTCATACTTGAACAAAATGAGAATTTTGGGATTCAATGGGTGGAAGGAACCCATTGATGAATACCCCACATACCTCAATTTCTTGAATCCTTAAAGAAAACTTGAAATTAGAACTTGAATCCTCGAGTTCTTGAGGGAAGAAACTTGAATTTTGTTCTTGGGAGGAGAGAAGGGTTTTGAATTGTGTACTGAGTGTTTATGGTTAAGAGAGTCTAAATAACGTGTTTTAAAACCCCTTAAATCATTTAAGAATGATTAGAAATGAGTTAAGGGTGTGAAAAGATCTCAACGCCTTTAAACTAAGTCAAAATGGAGAAATTTTTGGCACTGTGCTATTTCTGGGTGACGTACGCAAATCGCACACATGAGGTTGTACGGTGCATGCCAATAGAACACCTCATCCAGTGGCTATTTCCGATTGTCATGTGACACACGACCTTAGCATGGTCATAACTTTTTGTTCGAGTATCGGATTAAGGCGAAATTAGTATCGTTAGAAACCTTATTAAATTATCTACTATTTGGTGGGTCTTGAGATGTAAAATTACGCATATGTAAAAGGCTATAAATGTTCAAATATGACCCTTTAGAATCGAATACCAAGATTTAGCCGAATCAATGGCTCCTAGATCAACTTTGCTCTAAGTGATTCCTATGAACATTTTTCACCTCATAAGCACTCTTACCACTAGGATAATGATCATGTCACACGTGTTCAAATATAAATCATGGGATTAGAGTTTACACACATAGGAACGACGGTTTGATTTCTAGCTAAAAAACGGGGTGTTACACGTGGTTTCTCAACATTTGGATACGTGGCCTCTTCTAATGCTTTGTCCATTCCTTTATAATATATAT